>NW_014577574.1:172165-176155 GCF_000485595.1 Priapulus caudatus
CGTGCGTGCGTGCGTGTGCGCGCGCGTGTGTGTATGTATGTGTTGTGATAATGCTTCAGGAATGGTGGGTAGTGGAGACTCATGGTCGCTATGCCAGGAAGTGACGTGCAACTAGGAGTTAATAGGTGCAGGGAAATTAAGTGATCTGGAAGTAACATCATTGTATTTATGATTATAATGTTTAATTAATTGCATTAAAAAATTGTTTTATGTATGACAATTTAAAAGTACTTGCAGCAGCTGGAAATGCCTGTTCCTGCCCATTTAATCGTTGTATAACGTCATAGAGTTTTTCGTGAATGTTGTGCCATCTACGAGCAATAAAACAATCTCTATAAACATTTTCCCATTAAAATAATTTACAGCTGATATACTGCTATTTTTCGTACATTTGTTATCAATGTTGCTAACACAATTAAGTATATTGTTCCGTCGATCTAGCAACAGGTGGGCATCGATATTTTAATATGTTATCGGGCAGGGTCTCTAAAAATACGGATATTGTAGCTTAGCGAATCTCATCGACCAAAACTCCAAAACAAATCCGAGTTTAATATTTTTAGAATTTTTAGAATTAGTTAGAATTTATTAGCCTTGGCTATCCGCACATCTATCCGTTGTTAGGCGGAAAACGTGTGTGGGAGATTTACTAACGCGGTTATGATCTTGTAATATTTTTGCTGATAATTGAAGACTTCGTGCATTTGCAAATAATGTTTGTGTTATAATCATTTGCTTTACCTCACTTTGATTTGGAAGCACATAATCGGGTATAAAAACCATTCTGATGAATATTGCGTCTTATATATTTTACGTGGGGATGTTATGACATCATTATAACAACATTATTTCACTTTTCCATCTAAATTCGTCATTCTCGTGCACAGATACAAATCTTATGTGGTTTAGGCATCCATGTGGCTCCGAAAATGCCTTCAAATGATGGCTCCATCACGCCATCTGGTAGCTTAACGTCGAAGTTCTGCAGGATGCTTGTGAAGAACAGGAACAGTTCCATTTTGGCCAGAGATTCCCCCAAACACACTCGCCGTCCTGTATTAACCACACATTGCCATTAACATACATCTTCGTGGCAGGAGCAGTAGGTAAAATTAGGACACTATTTATGAATTGTTAACTTGTCGCGTAACACAATTGGACGGAATCCATATATGTACGAAAAATTATCAGTAAAATCAGTGTTATGCTAAAGAATGCTATATTTAATACCGAACGAAAATTGCTTCACTTACCGACGGAGAATGGAATAAAGGCTTCGTTCTTAATGACCCTTCCATTCTCGTCCAGGAATCTCTCAGGACAAAACCTTTCCGGATTTGGGAAGTAGGTAGGATCCATCATGATAGCGGTGATATTTGACATGACAGTAGTGTTCGCTGGTATTGTGTAACCTCTGAATTCGACTTGCTCAGACGTAGCATGGGGAACTGCGAGTGGTGCGATATTACCTATAAATAAAGACGATCCAATATCGTAGCTTAGAAATGTGGAGGCGGGGGCAACGAGGCGCCTGTGTTTCAGAGCAGGCGACAAACGTAGTTCACGTCTACACATTGGTAAGAAATTCTACATGTTAGCATACGTTAAGCAGGCGTATGGTTAATGCTGCTTCGTTTCGCCTGGTGTCCGCAATCATACCTAACGGACTCACCTAAACGTTGAATTTCCATGATGGTTGCCTCTGTAAAGGGCATCATATTTGCGTCAGCCATCGCTGGCAGTCTTCCTCCACCGATGACGTCATCTATCTCAACTTGCACCTTTCTGCATATTTTTGGGTGTTTCAGCATAAACAGCATCGCCCAACGCATGGTTGTTGACGTCGTTTCGGTTCCAGCCATAAACAGATCCCAAATAACAAACAGAAGTTCCATGTCTGAAATAAAATTATGAGTATTTAGAAGAGACGTGTCTACCACCCAATTAACTCTCATAACATTTAACACCCAAATAACTCTCATAAATTTTATACATCCTTAATCATAGCAGTGCATCTGACATTTAACGTTTTTCTCTTTGATAGGATTGAAATAATAATAAAAAACAAATATATCACTGCTACAGTAGTGATGTGTGCAGGGTAATTATATGCACGTATAAACTACGGAGAGCGTGAGGGCTGAGGTTGTATGACGATTGAAATGATGTGGTAAGGCGGCTACTGCTGTCATTTCATTTCGATACTGGGCTTTGCTGTCTGCTGCGGAGTTAGCATGGCACCAAGGGCTCGTGACTGAAATACAGTAGCTGCTGTGCTGCTTTTCCTTTATGCGGTGAAACGGGGGGGGGGCATTTTCAAGTTCTTTGGTCAAAAATATGACATTTCCGATACGGATTAACTAAGATCGCAATTGCCATGTGCACAGAGTGCACCAGAGAACGAATGTAATAAACTAAAACAGCCATAGCCGCGAGTCACAATTAATTTAATGAAGTTGTATGTCACAATAGCAAAAACTATTTTTACTATATTATATATGTACAAGATAAGATAATACTTGTCTATGGAATAAGCATAATTCTTTTTTGGTGTAAGTATATCAAGGTAAAAGCTGCTGCGTTTTGGGTGTAATTGATAATAATCATCAAATGATCTAATAAAAATACAATGACAAAACTTTCCTAAATGACTCTTATACATGCCTACCGGTAAACGTTGTCTCATGTGACTTCTTTTGTTCTAGTTGTATTTCATGTTGATAAGCATCCGTAAAGTCTCTGATATTATCCTCATCAAAATTACTCACGTGAGCATCTCGGTTCTTCTTAAGAACTTCAAATATTTTCCTAGAAAAACGGGTTTAGTTTATATATGTCATGAAATCACTAGAACGCCATTTGCAGTATCCTAATTGTTGTATATAATATACACACGATATGTGTATTTCTCATACGCTTTCAATTAGTACGACTTCTTCAAAATATAGGGTTTCTGTCATAATGGGATATCTATCTATCTATCTATCTATCTATCTATCTATCTATCTATCTATCTATCTATCTATCTATCTCAGATCCTAATCTATCTAATCTATTCTATTCTATCTATCTATCTATCTATCTATCTATCTATCTATCTATCTATTATCTATCTATCTATCTATCATCTATCTATCTATCTATCTATCTATCTATCTATCTATCTATCTATCTATCTATATATCTATCTATCTATCTATTATCTATCTATCTATCTATCTTATCTCTCTCTCTCTCTATATATATATATATATTATATATATTATATATGATAGTATTAGATAGGAGAGAGTGAGATAGGAGAGGAGGAGAGAGGAGTGAGAAGAGGAGGAGAGGGAGGAGGAGAGGATGTGCAGGAGGAGGGGGGAGAACGGGAGAAGTGGAGGGAGAGGAGAGGAGGTGGATGGAGGAGGAGGGGAGAACGTGGGAAAGGTGTCAAGAGGAGGAGGGGGAAGGTGAGAGAGAAGGAGGAGGAGGGAGGAGAAGGGGACGGGCGAGGAAGGTAAGAGGAAAGGAGGTGGAGAGGGGAGGGAGAGAACGTGGGGAAAGAAGGTGGGGAGGAGGGGGGAAGTGGGAAGGAGGCAGATGGAGGGGGAGACGCCGTGGAGGAAGAGGAGGAGAAGAATGAGAGAGGGAGAGAGGGAGGTGGACGAGGAGGAGGACAGGCCAGAGGGAGGAGGGGAGAACATGGTAGAACGTGGTGGAGAGAAGGAGGGGAAAGAAGGTGAGGAGGGAGGAGGTAGAGAATGGAGGAGGTAGCGGAGGGCCAGGTAGTGGAGGAGGAAGGGAGAAGGTGGTGGAGGAGGAGGAGAGGAGAGAGGACGTGGAGGTAGAGGAGGAGGAGGAGAGGAGGTGGAGGAGAAGGAGGGGGGAGAAGGTGGGAGAAGGTGGTGGAAGAGGAGGAGGGGGAGAGAAGTGGAGGAGGAAGAGAAGAGGAGCAGGGAGGAGGAGAGGAAGTGGAGATGGGAGGAGGTAGAGGAGGGCGCTTCC
>NW_014577574.1:176165-189609 GCF_000485595.1 Priapulus caudatus
GAGGAGGAGAGGGCGTGGAGGGAGGGGAGGGGGGGGAGGAGGTGGAGGGAGGAGGTAGATGATGGAGGAGGTAGCGGAGGGCCAGGTAGTGGAGGAGGAAGGGAGAAGGTGGTGGAGGAGGAGGAGAAGAGAGGACCGTGGAGGTAGAGGAAGGGAGGGAGGAGGAGGAGAGGTCGGAGGAGAAGGAGGGAGGGAGAAGGTGGGAGAACGGTGGTGGAGAGGAGGAGGGGGGAGAAGGTGGAGGAGGAAGGAGGGAGCAGCGGAGGAGGGAGGAAGTGGAGATTGGGAGGAGGTAGAGGAGGGCGTTATACCTCCTCTTCTCTCCTTATCACATTCTACATCCTATCTTACCTCTCCCTCAACCGCCACCTGCTCCTCTACCTCTTCTTACCTCTACTCTCCCCTTCCCTATGTCCTTTCTCCATACATTCTCGTCGCTCCTCTACTCTGCTTAAATGTCCGGGGGTAAATGGTCGAGGGTTTAAATGTCCGGGGGTTAAATGTTCGGGGAGGTTAATTGTCGTGAGGGTAAATGGTTCCGGGGGGGTAAAATGTCGGGGTGGTAATTGTCCGGGGGGGTATGTCGGGGGTATTGGCCGGGGGTAATGTCGGACGGTGTATTGTCCGGGGGTGTGATTGTACCGGCGGGTAATTGTCGGGAGGTGAATGAGCATAGGAGAAGGTAACTGTCGGGGCAGTAATTGTGGGGGTAATTGTCTGGGGTATTGTCCCGGGGTATTTGTTCCTTTATCAATAGAGGGATAGATAGAAGAGTAGATGATAAGATAGGTAGGATAGGAAAGTAGATAGTATAGATAGGATGTAGTAGATAGATAGATAGATAGTAGTAGATGAGAGTAGATGTGATAGCTAGTAGATAGATAGATTGATAGATAGATAGTCGATAGATCGATTAGATAGATTAGATAGATAGATAGATAGATATGATAGATAGATAGATGGTTGGATGGATGATGGATGGAGGTGGTGGATATGGATGGATGGATATGGATGGCTGAATGATGGAATGATGGACGGATGACGGACGGACGGAGGAACGGACAGACGGGACGGACGGGCGGGCGGACGACCGGCGGGATGTCGGACGGGCGGAACGACGACAGACAGACAGTTATAGATAGACGGCCGACAGACAGTAGAATTAGACAGAATACTAGATAGACGGATAGTTTCTACACCTTTCATTGCGATATGTCTGATAATTTTTTCGTGGTGAGGGCGAATGTGCAACACGACAGGAATTGAGAGGGCGATTGAGCGGTATGGAAGATATCATTTAATGCTATCATCAGAATCTTGAATTGCTCGGTCATGGTGTTCAAATCGGTTTCCCCACTGATGCTGCAGATACATGCAGGCGCATCGTTTGTGATAGGGGTACAAAACAGAATCCTGACTTTATATAGTCGTTACCTGTCTATTCTGGTTTCGGTTAGAGGTACACAACCTACATAATTATGGTAGAGCTTTCTATTTTCCTTATTTTTCTCCCTTCTCTCTTTCTCTCTATATTTATATATATACATTAATGTGTGTTGGCGGGTGGTGCAGTGAGTTGCGTCGGTGGCTGCGTGTGTGTGCTGTATGTGGTGTTGTTGTGTGTGTGTGTGTGGTGGTGTGTTGTATGTGAGTGAGTGATGCGGAGTGTGTATGTGTGTGTGTTGTGTGTATTTATATATGTATGTGTGTTGTGTGTAGCGCGCAGCGCGCGTGTGTATGCATGGCGTGCTCGCGTCGTGCGCGAGTGTGTGTGTAATGCGCGTAGTGCGCTGTGCCTATGACGTGCGGCAATGCAGTTGACGCAGCGGAACTCTAGACAATTTAATTCTCGTCATTGAGCAGCTTGATTGTGAGAGATGGGGATAAATGATTGACAACCTACTACACTACTAATGTACCGTATAAAGCAACTATCATCTCTCTATGCCGCCTGAAGCTATATATGTGCAATGTCAGTACTGCATATTGCAAATAAAAGAATGTTTATGTGTTTGAATAGTAGAGAAATGTGCATATGATGTGATAGCGAAGCAATGATATGCATAGGTTAATCAGTTATTCAGAATCATACTGCGAAGGCGGTCTGAACTTTTCTCATTAACAATACCATTTGGCATATTGAAGTCAAATGTCTCGCCATTTGTAGTTTTATCGGCAACAGAAGTATGGAGATTTGCTCATTGACTTGATCAGGCTGACTTTGCCCTGGCAGGATTCTCGCAGTTTGCAAGTGTGAACCTTGCGGCTTGTCTTTCCAGATCTTTTCCGTAGAGAACAGAAGCCTTGTTATAAAGATTTACTTTAATTGAATGTGTTTTTAAGTTTATATTTTTGCACATGCAACAATTATATTTATTGCGAGGCACGCCTCATGCAACATGACACACACAGTAACACACACACACACACACACAAACAAACACACACACACACACACAACACACACAAAACACTACAAAGAGAGAGAGAGAGAGGATGAAGAGAGGCGGAAGGAGCGGGCCAGAGAGAGGGAGAGCGGAGAGGACGGAAAGTAGAGAGAGTGAGATAGATGAGAGCGAGTAGGGAGAGAGCCGAAAGAGGGAGAGAGTTGGGAGAGGAGAGAGGAAGAAAGAGGGGAGGAGAACGAGACAAGACAATAGGGAACGCCGAAACACACGCTTACCACCGAAACAAGCACACACGGCACCGCACGAGCACGGACGTTACGGCACACAGGACGACACCCGCGACCAGCCACAACAGCCGCGGCGTGCACACAGCACAACCGCGCGCGGCGAAGCACGCCGCACGCCGGCCACACACACACACACACACACACAATAAATATATGCATACATTTTGCGCTGCTGCGCCATATAGGATAGGCTATAATTAATATGATTTCATATTACTAACAGCCTCAATCGCAGTGAGTGGATTATTATAACAGCCCACCATCTTCGTCCCAGCTTTCTCGTACATACCATGATTAGTAACTTACCATGGTTAGCACTTGTGATGCTCGGATCTGTTATGATTTCCATTATTATAGCATGACTACGGCGTAATAATGGGATTTCGCCCGAAAACGGTCACTGCTGAGAAGTCTTTTGCAGAGCAGTCGATTGCTCCAGAAAAAAGTTAACTGTGGTCACAGATGGTACGGTCTTACCGGTCCGTGTACTTGCGCCCATATTTCCAAGCGTTAATCAGGCTGTTTTAATGAAAGAGCTGAGCGACGGCCGGAAGTCCTCGTGGCCGGGCGCGTAAGGTTGCGCGGTTCTCAGGATAGTGCATCGAACGCGCGATCAACAATAAGCAGACAACAGCAGAAAGTTCTGCATCGCCCAGAGAACGATACCTAAGGTAGCCATTTTTGTCTACGAACAACTAGTTGACGCTATTTGCAGTGCGTTCGCAGTTCGTGACTAACGCAACGCACAACCCTCTTCAGTGAGAGACCTATGGAGCGATACAGCATCACACAACCTTGGTCTTACATCAAATGTATGTCAGTGGGCAATGGGTAGAGAACCAGTAATATGTTGCTTTGACTATTATTGACACAACGTCAGGGTAGTGGGTAAAGTGCGGGGGTCCGGAAGGGGCATGCTGAGCAACGTCGTGTAGGGGCCCTCTTTGAGATAGGTATGATGTGATAATTACAACGAACTTATTTATGCTGTAGAATGCAGCATTCAATTAGAATGCTGCGTGTAGCATCAGAATTAAGAGTCAGTTAGTTAAATTTTGGACAGTATACCCGCTTCTACACAGATAAAAAAACATGTTTTGATCTCTGCCTAGAGCGTCGGTAATGTAACTCTCTACACGACCCGATTTCAATGGCTGGTAATGTTGCAAAGACCAATCAGATTTGAAAGAGGGGTGACTATACATCTGTATCATGGGCACTGGATGAGTTGCGAAAACTAGATGCAGCATCGCGTGTGTTTGCGATGTGTGTGCTGTGTGTGTTGTGTGTGTGTGTGTGTGTGTGTGTGTGTGTGTGGGTGTGTCGTGATGTGTGATGAGTGGCATGGAGGGGAGTTTGGCGCATCGCAATAGTGCGTGCGTGCGTGCGTGCGTGCGTGCGTGTGTGCGTGCGTGCGTGCGTGCGTGCGTGCGTGCGTGTGTGTGTGTTCGTGCGTACGTGCCTGCGTGCGTGCGTGTGGGCGTGCATGTGTGCGCGCGTCTGTCGTGACAATGGATTAATTGCGTATAATACGAAATGAAGTGCATAGACGCTATACCAGAAAATGAAGTGTAAATTTTTGTTAATTCATATATATAGGCAAATAAGAAAACTTGAAATTTGTAAAGTTCAAAAAAGTTTTGTAAAGTTCAATAATTTATTCACGTGCCAGTATATGTGCCGTCAGCATATCAATCCGTTACGAGTATGGCATTCGTGTATATACGCCAACATACTTGTGCAATAATGGTCCTTCAATTAACTACGTCACGAATTTTCTATGGTGTTTATTTGTAAACAAAAATTGCCTTTTTTTTCATTAAAAGGAAGTACTAACGGGACTAAACGTATCGTCAAATTGTTACCCGATAAGATTGTTTCTCAACTAGTTAAAAATCAAAAAAACCTCGACGATTTGATAAATATGTTCCTGACATTAATTGCTTGCTATGGGCTATGTATGAGTCACGAGTGTATGTTTACATTGAACAATATAGTAAAATAGGAAGTATAATGCAGCAATTTAACCATAAAAAGTAAACAGATTTACTTACATTTTGTGAAAAAGTGGAAATATCTTCTTTACTTTTACTTTTTACGGTGACGTAATCACTTTCAAGATTTCTGGTGAACGGAAGAAAATCCAGCTATGAAGGTAATTTGTTCTTGATTGGATTTAATTCATTGTCTTTGTTATTATATTCATTTGTTGCATGCTATTTTGTTTATTATACGCATATTAACGTATGAACGCTTGCCATTTTAATGGAAAATAATGATTCTTGCTATAATATTATGTCTTCATTGGCAGTAACTTACTCTTTACACTCTCTTTTCAATAACAATAGTAGTTTTATTTCTCTAACGCTACGTCATGATGCCATGTCGTTACTTCAATATCTGTTATCCTGTTAGATGCTATTTTGTTATGCGCGTGCACATAGCCTGATCTGATTTGGTTTGGGCATCCAGGTGAGGCCAAAAGTGCCTTCAAATGATGGCTCCATCACGCCATCCGGTAGCTTAACGTCGAAGTTCTGCAGGATGCTTGTGAAGAACAGGAACAGTTCCATTTTGGCCAGAGATTCCCCCAAACACACTCGCCGTCCTGTATTAACCACATTGCCGTTAACATAGATCTGCGTAGTAAGCTAGCTCAGTGGGGAAAGTTACTACACTAATATACTTCATATGTCGTTAATTTCTTACCTAACACAATTTAACGGAACCCATATCTCTGCGAAAAATTTAAATTAAAAATTTCAATCAGTGTTATCTTTAATAATTCTATATTTAACACCGATCGAAAACTGCTTCACCTACCGACGGAGAATGGAATAAAGGCTTCGTTCTTAATGACCTTTCCATTCTCGTCCAGGAATCTCTCAGGATAAAACCTTTCCGGATTTGGGAAGTAGGTAGGGTCCATCATGATAGCGGTGATATTTGACATGACAGTAGTGTTCGCTGGTATTGTGTAACCTCTGAATTCGACTTGCTCAGACGTGGCATGGGGAACTGCGAGTGGTACGATATTACCTATAAATAAAGACGATCAAATATCGAGAACTGTGGTGATGTTTGTATTAACGAGACTTTGTTAGGAAAGGAGGCAACATGATTAACACATGAACAGGATGTAGTGAATCTTCATGCACACTAGTAATGGCTCTACAAATCATAGTACGTCAAACTCTAGGTTAAACGTTAGCACGGTTAGTGCTGCTTTGCAGTGCATGGTACGGGGCGTCATGCAGGACAGGGCTCAATTTTGTCTAACAAAACTCAATTCTGTCTCACAAAACTCACTTTTGTGCACACAACTCAATTCTGTCTCACAAAATTCAATTTTGTGAACACAAAACTCAATTCTGTCAATCCTGTCCCACAAACTCAATTGTTTTGGTGAACACACTCAATTCTGTCAATCCTGTCCACAAATCAATTTTGCTGAACACAAAACTCAATTCTGTCAATTCCTGTCCCACGAAACACTCAATTTTTGTAAACACAAAAACTATTCTGTCAATCCGGCGTTCCACAAAAACTCTGATTTTGTTGCCCAAATATGGAACACGCATGATAAGAACGGCTATATTGAGTCAGAAAACTGGCTTAGAGACAATGCGCGTCCACTAGAAATGGTTCAACTTAAATGGGATCACCTGTTCAAGTTAAAGAAACAGATTGGCACCGTGACCGATTTCTCCGCCCAGTTTCTGACCATGGGTAGCACCTTCCTTACCTGCGCTGTGACCACTATTGTGGGCAACAAAAATCGAGTTTTGTGGAACAGGATTGACAGAATTGAAGTTTGTTGTTTACAAAATCTGCAGTTTTGTATGGCAACAGATTGACAGATTGAGTTTTGTGTTCACAAAATTGAGTATTTGTGGGACAGGATTGACAGAATTGAATTTTGCTGTTCACAAATTGAGTTTTGTGGGACAGGATTGACAGAATTGAGTTTTGTGTTCAACAAAAACTCCATTTTGTCAAGTTTATAGGCTTACAAAATTGCTGTCTTGCATGTCCGCCGTCATACCCAACCGGGCTCACCTATAACGTTTGTATTATCCATGACTGGCTCGCGCTTGTACAAGGGATCTATTTGGCGTCAGCCAACATTGGCAGCCTTCTCACCAATGACGTCAATCATATACTCTTCTTGCAACCTTCTGCATACATTTTGGGTGTTTTAGCATAAGACAGCAGTCGCACCATCGCAGGGTTTGTCGACGTCGTTTTCGGTTCCACGCAAACATCACCAGATGCCAAAGTAGGCTCCTTTATGAAATGAAAAATCACATATTTTTTCCCGGGAGGGGTCACCTATATATATGCCGGTATTACCGCATGTTGCGTTCTCACTAAAAATTAATAGGCCCCTAGTGCCGAACTGCACATCTGAGAAAACCCTACCCCTATTGCAGAACAAATGAAGGATACTACCCCTATTGCTATACCAATAAAAATATCCACCCCTATCTGCGACGTTACACAATGAAGAGTCTACCCGGAATCCCCACCCCCTATTGCGACCGGTTTGCAGGAGAAGTGGAAGGCAAGAGAGTTGGAGGAATGAATGAGGCCGGTGGGGGGCCTACTGCGGGCGCGGTGGCTTGACTTGAACGATCCCGCAGAGGACTTATTGCGGCGATTAGCTTTGTCAAAAAGGGGGCCCTATGTTAGTTCTCCTGCGGGCGCCGCTTTAGAAGTTGAAAAACACCCCCTTAACCCGCAACAATTTTGCGAACGCACATGGGGATCCGGCATATATAGTGACCCCCCCCCGGGATATTTTTACACAACTTTTTTTATTGTGATATCAGCTACCTGAGAATGTTGTAGCGCCTCGATTGTAGTGTGTAAGATTTGATATTCTATATTACAAATTAAATTCGTGTCTTTCGTGATGATCTACGTCGACTGGATAAAATGGTCGTGAGAGGTCAGATCAAATCTCCCATCGAGATAGATGCATCGCGGCTCACAGAGATGTTGAGAACGTCTTCGTAAGTTTCTCTAAGTTGCTAAAAGTAAGATGGTGCGCGTTCGTAATGGAAAATTGAGTTCTGCAACTATATACATATGAGTAAGAGTAAACGCGTAATAGTAATAAGTAGGTGTTTGCTGGCGTTTATATTTATATGCCTACCAGTGAACGTTTTCTCGTGCGGCTTCCTTTTTTCTGACTGTATTTCGTGATGGTAAGCATCAGTAAAGTCTCTGATGTTACCCTTGTCAAAAGTGTCTATGTGAGCATCCTGGGTCTTCTTAAGAACGTCATATATTATCCTAGAAAATGGAGTTTAGTTTGAATGTGATGATATCATTAGAGAATGCTTATTTTGGCAGACATGTCAATCTACGGGATCTTGTTGTGTGTGATATACGGACGACATGTGACTGAATTACTAGCATGCTCTTAAACACAGCCTTTTCAAAATACATGCCTTCGGTAATATTGAGATATGTATGTGTTATCTGCATAATATCTATAATATACATTATCTACACCTTTCATTGCACAGTATGTCCTGCATTAGCTTCCGGTAAGGCGGAACATGTCGCAACCACGGAAGGAAATTCAGTAAGCCGGTAGTAGCGAAATTAAC
Source organism: Priapulus caudatus (assembly GCF_000485595.1). Taxonomy (NCBI): domain Eukaryota; kingdom Metazoa; phylum Priapulida; class Priapulimorpha; order Priapulimorphida; family Priapulidae; genus Priapulus; species Priapulus caudatus. Next base: position 184,479 of record NW_014577574.1, read on the forward strand.
AAACTCCTGATTCAATGCTTTCATCAGGATCTTGAACTGCTCGTCATGGTGTTCAAATCGGTTTCCCCACATGATGCTGCAGATCACGTTGCAGACGCTTGTATTAAGCAGCGGCTAAGAAGACAGAAAACCTGCCAGTAGTATTAGTCATGCCATGTGTCTGATCCGATTTTGACCTTAAAAATGACACGTGCCACAGTTTTGTGCTATGGCTAAGGCTCGTCCTGAGTTTGTTGCGGTCCATTTTGTAATCCCTACCCTTCTTCTGCGGTAGTGACAGCAGCAAACCTTGAGTTAATGCATGAAAAACATTTTAAGTTTGCTTCGATGTTGACCAGTTTAATTACATAGACTCATAGACCATGAGCCTGTCCCCTATCATGTACGTGCCTGCTTACAGCCAATTTAAATATTAAGTATAAAAATAATATTCATATTAAATAACATCATGTATAATTACTATGGATTGTTGTCGACAGTTGATATTAATATGTAATATTATATAATAATAGGTTCGCTTAGGATTACTCGCGATCAATATGAGAACAAGACAACATGTGAGAACAAACATTTTACTCGCCTAGCAATACTTATTCACTTACCTGGATGTCAAATGCCTCTCCATTTGTAGATTTGATTGCAACTAGAAGAATAGAAATTTCTTCCTTAATCTTTGACTCTAAGCTGACTTTGCCAACACCAAATCCTCGCAGTTTTGCAAGCGCAAACTTGCGCTGTTCTTTCCAGAGTTTTCCAGTAGAAAACACCAACCCTAGTGCAAAATGTTGATTAACATAACTTCCATTTTATACAAGTATTAAATGTTACGTATATATTTAGTCTTGATTCACTATATAAAAGTTATAATTACAATTATTTTATTATATTTCTAACAGAGCAATATTGCAATAAGTGGGTTCTAATGGTCTATACCATATCTTCATTCACGCCAGCTACCTCACACCATAGACTAGGAATAACGTAGCCTATGCTCACACCTACCATGGTTACCACTTGTGATGTTCGAATCTGTTATGATTTCGTTTATTATAGCATCGAACATAGGGAATTCGGGTCGCCCAGAAAACGCGTCCCCTTGCTTGAGGAAGGCATCTTTTGCAGAAGCAGCGTTGCTCAGAACAACAGTTAACTGTGGTCCCAGATAGACGCTCATTACCGGTCCGTAGGTCTTCGCCCAATCTTTCAGCGTTAAATCCGGCCGTTCTCCTAATGAAAGAGCTGAGCCGACGAGCGGAAGTCCTCGTGGCCCGGGCGGAAGGTTGCGCGGTCTCCTCAGGTAGTGCCATACGAACGCAGCGATCACAACAATAGCGGACAACAGCAGAAAGTTCTGACCCGGCAAGAGAACGATTCCTAACGTAGCCATTTCTGTCTACGAAGAACTAGTTGACTCTATTTGCAGCGCTTTCACCGCATTGCACAACCTCTTGTTTAAATGCAGGGCAGTTGAATGATATATAGCGGAACATGACCTTGATCTTACCATAACGGAAAACCTAGATTCCACAGTTCAGTAAATGTGTGAGTGCGCGTGTGCTTTACGCGTGCGTGCGTGCGTGCGTGCGTGCGTTCTGGTGGGTGCATGCATGCGTGCGTTCGTAAGTGCGCTCAGTCTATAACGTTTCTTTATTTCTAAATGGTTGATCAGCTAGGTCGCAATCGTCCCACAGGGGTGACACCTGGAATCCTGTACCTCGATTGCCATGAACGTTTCAGGCCCGTAGCGGTGACTCCAGGAGGGGTGGGTCATTTTTTCAGGTGAACCTTTGGAGCCAGTCAACTTATAGTTTGTGTACTGCATGAACGCAATCATGACAAAGAAACACATTATCTGTCAGAATAATTTATTTCAGAATGAACTTTGCACAATGTACAAACTAGTGCAAAATATTTCATGAGTAATATATAGTACGTATACTCGGTGCATTGGTTAACACATAAACATGTTCAGACGTCTATGTTACCGCCAGATGAAATAAAACCAAGCATGAAAAACTTTCTAGAACTGACAGTAGCTTCTACAGTATGTATCCGGTTTTAGTTCCAGTTTTCTTAAATGGAGTGTGGTGAAGATGTTGAACGCCTTTTTTTTAGATCTACATGATACGTGTCATGGTGCTATGAATCATACGCTATAAATCAACTCTCTCTCTCTCTCTCTCTCTCTCTCTCTCTCTCGCAGCGATGTAGCAGATACGAAAGTAGCAGATAGCAGATAGCAGATAGCAGATAGCAGTCTACGAAAGTCAATGGCGGCGACAGTGACGATGCTAATGACGATGACGATGTCGCCGCCGCACTTCCTTGTTTCGCTCGTCCACAACGCCTCGTCGATAAAGTCGCAGTCAGTAAATTCGCTGATTATTCGATTATTGTGATAGAGAGAAAGGGAGAAAGGGTTAGGGTTAGGGTTAGGATTAGGGTTAGGGTTAGGGTTAGGATTAGGGTTAGGGTTAAGGTTTTTGCATCATGATATCTGTCCCCACACCATAGATTAATTTTTGTGGATCACAATGCCTATATATAGCGCGGCGATACATATATATTTAGTGTGAGTGTTAGTGTTGGCGGTGTTGGAGTGAGGGGGTGAGGGTTACCGTTAAGGGTAATGTTTTGAACTTCATCGTCAACGTTATCACGTGACCTCCCTCCACGCCCGGGGGATAGCAACACCCGAAAGGTACCTGCGCTGCCGCCGCACGCCAGCGATAGGGGGGAGGCATGCTCCCCCAGGGAATTTTGAAATATTTAAGCCATTTTCCTGCAATTCGCGATTTTTTTTCTGGGCCTGAAAACGGGGGAGGCGTACCCCGACTCCGCCCTATTATATGCTGGATACACCCATAGATATAGAAGAAGATAGATATCTTCTTCTATATCTATGATACGCCAGTATATAGCTAGATACGCAAGTAACGCAACTGCAGTGGCGCCCGCAGATAGAAGCACTGGAAGCACAGTGCTTCCAGTAAATTTTGGGAACGTAAATTACACAATTTTTTTCCTAAATCTCTCTCGCAAGACTCACCAGATTGTATCTCCAGACGTCTACCATTCAAATTTTTTAGGGGGGGGGCATGCCCCCAGACCCCCCTAGAATGCAGCGCGCCTACGGCGCTTGCTTTTTATTATCACTGAGGATTTTATCCTTCTGTGCTTCTACTTGTGGTCTACTTGCGCTTCTACTGCGCTTCTACTTGTGGTCCTACTTGTGCTTCTACTGTGCTTCTACTTTCTTAAGACCTGTGGCCGCTAGTGCGCCACTGTATAATATCATATATTGTTCTCAGCTTTCCACATAGAGTTGTATAAATATATAACTCTAATATATAACTAATATCTAACTCTAATATATAACCCTATTATATATCTAGGTCTATATATATATATATATATACAGGCCCGTAGCCAGCTTTATATTGGGGGGAAGAGAGAGCGAGATGGAAAGTGAGAGAGGGGGATAGGGAGGAAAGTGGAAGGGTGGATGGGGAGAAGTTCCATATTCTGTCTTACGAATTTAACCGTTAAAATGAGGTAGGAAGGGAGAGAGCGAGTGGGAGAGAGAGGGGGTTCGGAGAGAGAGCAGAGGGAAGGATGGAGAGAGGTAGAGAGAGAGAGCGACGGAGGGAATGGACTGGGCAGTGGGGAAATGGGGGAAGGGGAAATGGGCAGGGAGGAATATGTGTATGTGTGTGTGTGTGCGTGCGTGCGTGCGTGCGTGCGTGCGTGCGTGCGTGCATGCGCACGCGCGTGTGTGTGTCTAATGGCATGGTATCGGGACAGACACACACCCCGAGGATTATGTAAAAAAGTGTTATCCGATATTTCCCGTGTGAAACTGAGAAATTATTCGAAATGTGTATATAGCCAAAAGAGTTGTCGACGGAAGCAGTATTTCGCTGAATTTCTGCAATGTTCCTAGAGAGCACGTCGCCAGCACGCGGTGCATGTGATAAAAAATTTCGCTAGCGTGTCAGCCCGTTGCAGAGGCGACGTCGGAAAGAGGTGCGGGCGGTAAAATCGTCGACCGGAGACTATGTCCAGTGCTGATCATAGGATATATTATGTGCATATCGCCGTCGGCAGTAATTCGCAAACACGTAGGCGGTCGCCGAACTTTACCATGTTTTCCTATAGTCGGATAGCCCGAAAATGGTTTGAATGCATACTTTCGCCTCATGCTCTATATTTTCGGCTCGAACGGGCATGCGCAAATTCGATATTTCCCCTTGTGAAACTGAGAAATTATTTGACACTAGCCTGGTAGCCTGGTTGCTCGGGGAAAAACGCTTAGGAACAACGTGTTTGTAATTACGCTTTGTAATCATTTAATTATTATACTGATAACACAGGGGCGTGTACAAGATTTGTACCAGGGGGGTCTAACCGTAACCAAAACTTGAGAGCACGCGAAGGGGGGTCTGGGGGGCCCAATTTTTTTGAAATTAGACCCCCTTAGATGCGTTTTTTGCGCGAGCGGGGGGGGGTCCGGACCCCCTGGACCCCCCTCCCCCCTGTACACGCCCCTGTAACACTGATTATTCTAACATTTTTAATGCGAAGTTAGGTACGCTCTACTCTCATTTCTTTACTAATCAGTTACTTCATATTTTTTGTCTATATTAAAGGGAGAGTTTACTCTAGGTTCTAGGGTTATTTTCAGCTAATTTAGGTTATAATTACGCTACATAAAAAGTTTCATGGTTCAATCACCATTAAAAATATTTTTGTTTAATGTTTTAAAACTAACGACTACATTTTGATTACAACGACGGTGGCGCCACTCAAAGCGCACGATCTGATAAGTTGCGCAAAACCACTTTCCAGCCAAGGGCTACAGACCGAGGGTGTTTCTTATTTATTCATTTAAAAGCAAAAGGATTGTAATATCTCATAAACGACATATAGTTTCAGTTATAATATGGATAAATTTGCCCTAAAATGAATATCGTTAGGTTAAATAGCATTTAGGTATAAATATAATTGCACTTTTGTGATTAGCCCTCGGTCTGTAACGTGCAAAATAAATGGTCAAATACGCAACTTTTTTTGGGGTGGCAGCACGGTCGCGGGTGTTATGGCGTCGTTCAAATTTCGTAGGGTTGACGTG
>NW_014577574.1:191764-216896 GCF_000485595.1 Priapulus caudatus
GCCTAGTAGTCATATCCTAAGTGCCTAGTAGTCATATCATATCGCATCTATCTGCCGGGTGCATGGCTTTCCACCGCTACCAGCCGGAAGTTGGTCAATTAACAGCATGCGCGCCACGCAGTGTGAAAATCTATAACTACGGGTAGAGATGACATTCGCCCTCTTTCCGTAACAGTAACAAGTAAGTATAAATTATATTTTATGCTTTTATTAGTCTCTGGGTATATTATAGCCTACTTTCCGCTTCCGTAGACGACAGTCCGTATACGGCTCAGTATGTTGTAGGCCAATTTCGTTATATAAGTATTCTACATATGAAAACCATACTATTACTAGATTAGATATTATAAATATAAACTACGAACTGTACATGATCATACATGTCCAGACTTAGCTCTAGTAGTAGTAGTACTATAGCCGCTTACATTAACTGCCGCTGGCCGCCAGCGGCATTTAATGTAAGCGGGCTATAGTACTAGAGCTAGTCCAGACTAGGCTACAGAGCCATGCTCCCAATCGGAAAACCCATTCGCCGGTTCGGCTCTTTCCGTCATTCCTAGAAAAGAGTTTCTAAGCGCTATTCTGTTGAATGGTCTGAGGGTTCCCGATTGCCATGCTCCCTGTGATCTTCGTTGTATTTATACGTGAATACGTAAATAGGCACTTGATTTATTTTAGAGGTACCCATGTCCGTGTTCACGTCATTGACTATCCTGCTCAATCCAAATCGTATTCCTAGTTCGGGACCCTGGTACCATATATATATAGTTTGCATGTGCTAACACTGACAGATAAGCGCTGACTAGCTGTAGTACTATAGCCCGCGTACAGTAGCCGCAGGCCTGTATGCGGGCTGTAGTACTAGAGCTAAGCGCTGACCACAATTCATTTTCACAAAGTGCGACGTTGCAAAATGTGCAAATGTGGACAGCTCTTATGCTCTTATGCTCTTAATATCCTTGCCACCTTGAGCCGGTCTAGTTTAGAAATTAGCAATTTGCTGGATTGTCCAAGTTATCACAGTCAGGCAGTGTGGTAAAATAGTTAGGCATTGTTTATGTGCCAATGTCATGTCATTATAATATAAACAGTCATTCGGTTGAGTATATATCGCAAATATAATTACACATGTATGCATAGCAACATAACAGTTGGTGTTCAGAATACATGTTCTTTTGTTGTAGATATTTCGCTGGTGGAACTTGGATACATGATGCTTCGAAACATCATTGTGCGTGCATCCCTCTACACCTGCAGTGTGCTGCCATCAGTGTTACGTAGAGGAATTCATTGTTCTGCAATCTCATACAGAAGAGATGATAGGAAAACTTTGTTACAGAGTGTTATGCCAACAGATGAGGGTGTGGAGGGAGAAAAGTCACAAAATATTGAGGGAATGAAGTAGTATGTATATCAGAAGTAGCTAGATAATAGGGAAGAAGTGTGACTTCAATAAATATGGGAAATTCGTCATTTACTAACCTTAGAATACCTACGATTTACTACGCGTAACTCAACCAACTTGAGCTCAAATCGTACACAGTACATTCGCCTAGCATTGTGCGAAATCGTTTCCTCGTATACACCCGCAATCCGGAGATACAGACTAAAATGTACGACACGATTCTCCATTCTGTTTGCAGCAAATCGACTCCATAACCCGCCTAACTTGAAACAATAGGCAGCTACTAACGACTCTTGCGCACTCTTGCGCCCTTGGCGATGCGGTGTGGCTCGTTGGGAGATTGGAGCTGCTGCTGATTGCGGTGGCCGTGCGTGCGTGGGGGGCATACCAGCTCTAAATAGGTCAAAGATTAGCTCGCCGAGTGTTGCGTCGATGTCCAATCTCCTAACGAGCCAAACCGCATCGCCGAGGGCACAAGAGTCGTTAGTAGCTGCCTATTGTTTCAAGTTAGACGATTATGGAGTCGATTTGCTGGCAACAGAATGGAGAATCGTGTCGTACGTTGTAGTCTGTATCTCCGGATTGCGGGTGTATACGAGGAAACGATTTCGCACGATGCTAGGCAAATGTACTGTGTACGATTTGAGCTCAATTTGGTTGAGTTACGCGTAGTAAATCATAGGTATTCTAAGGCTAGTAAATGACGAATTTCCCATGTTTATTGAAGTCACACTCCGTCCCTATTATCTACTTCTGATGTATATTTTTCTCATGCAGAAAGTTTGCTTCTCTCATGTGGTTGATGCTTTTCACATTTTGGGTCAAATCTGTTTCTCGGACACTCAAAATTTTGCAGGTGTACTCTACAATGTTATGTATTCAATATATTTTTTTACTAATATTTACAGTTATAGAGGATTGACAAATTTATCCTCGTGATTTCTGACCATTTGTTTGTTAGTAATTTTAATAACTTTGTAAAAAATGAATGGCATGCAGTGGCAAATAAAACCTACAACCTATATAGTAGGCATACAGGTATGTGTTAGCTGTGTATTTATAGGTACATCACCTATTCACCTATTTTGTTTCATAGTTACGGTATGATGACACCAACACTGGAAACGTTTAGTACCCTGTTTGGTGGCATTCGATACGACAATCTACCGGTAGCTCACGTTAAAATCAGCCAAAACAACACCATTATCAATGTAACGGATCATCTTGGTAAGTTTTTATTGTGTAAACAAAATTCACCATTATTGCAATATGTATCAAATAATAAATTGGTGTTATAATGTTACATTCTCTGTCTGTGTGTGTGTTTCTATCTTATCCCTACCCTATCTCATTTTCTCCTTTTCTCTCTCTCTCTTTCTCTCATTCTCTTCTTGGCAATGCCTTGAATGTGCCGTAGTGTAATCTATATAGTTTTATAGATGTATTACTATATAATGGCTTATTAACTATTTCAGGTGTTATCTATGCAATTGGATCATGTGTAAGTAATAAAAGCATCTTGCTATCCTTTTTATTTAAAGCATGTGAGCTAAACTACACATGGTTGGAATGAAAATTAATTTCTACCTAAATATTATGGTTCTTTTATAAGCAAGTATAAAGTGACTTGTGACATATTCAATGTTGCATTTTTTTGCTTCAAAATATCTCAATGGTGAAAATATCAATACCAACCAAAAAACTATGCAGTGAGTAAGGTTTTACAAACAAACATGACCATTGAGACGTTTGCATCTTCTACTCTAAAATTTAAGTAAATCGGGGTTATAATCATGGTCAAGCATTGTGCCTTTTATTCTATAAAACGGTATGTGTGAAATTTGTATGTAAATTTTCTTGTACTGTCTAGGGCACAGAAGGGTTTAAAAATGCCAGGAAAGGAACTAATATCGCCGGACAAGCAACTGGCATTGGTGTTGGCACGGTAGGTCATATTCGTCTTGTGTAACTATTAACTGAAAACATACACATGGACGGACAGCTTCACTTCACTCAAACAATACACCCCACATAGCTTGCCCAGGAGTTTTTCTATATGCTACCTATATATTGGAAAGTAGTGTGTGAATAACAAGAGTATTTCTGGTTCTGGGTTTTATATGCTATGCTTGCTACTATCACATGATGATAGCAAAAGTTTTAAACAGTATTATTGCCATTATTCACTTGTTGTTATAGCATTGGAGCAAATTTTAAACACTAGTGTTGTTTACTTGCACCAATACAGAGAGCAGTCAAGAAGGGTGTAAAGCAGGTGAGAGTGAGAATTAAAGGTCTTGGACCAGGCAGAATGGTAAGCTTTGTACACTTGTGTATTGCTTTGTTTAAACGTCTGTATCTGTGTTGTTAGAAGCTGCTTTGTGATGATATATACAATATTATTTCATGTTTACCCACACAATAGGCTTCCATTAAAGGACTCCAGATGGCTGGATTGGATATAGTGTCAATCACAGACTGCACCCCGATCATTGGTAAAGAGATTCGTCCACGAAAACAAAGAAAGCTATGATTGCTACTCAATTCAGACAAAAGCGTATATATAACCATTGATCACAGGAATGCTATATTTATCTTGAACGTGTATTGATCTAGCATTTCCTGCTTGAATTGCCTTGCTGAAGCATATGGAATAAAGGTGAACTAGCACAAGTTGTATCCTAGACCTAGATTATAGGTATCCTATTAGCTGGTTTGCTTTATTTTCATCACATTTTACAAAATTGATGTTTGTTAGGCAACCTACTTTATTTTGAAATCTAAATATCTCATATTCACTTTGGATCTTCCATATCGGCAGACCATGTTTTCTTGCATTTTGTTGATATCATTATTACGTCTGCTTATTGGAAACTAAAATTAACAAATTTTGAAAAAAGTTAATTAATAAAAATCACAAAGTTAGAACATGTAATACATGTAATATGTTATTATGTACGTTTTTATTGCATTATACAACTACAAATAACGACTTTTCTACTAGTGGTCATACAAGGTACACAATTCATTATACTGTGACACAGTGGTAAGAGTAATGAGACCATAATCCGACCATGAAGGGAAAAATGGTCTGACCGCATTAGTTGCTATGAGCACAATCTACGAAACCTGTCACAAAACCTGCTATGCAGGTAAATCTTTGAGTAACACCACTGATCCTTGTATCAACTCATGCAGTTGTCATAGTTAACCTACTATAAGGATATCACAAAATTAAACTATTATATGAACAATGAAATTGAATATTGTTACTCCAATATTTACATGCATAGTGGGTTTTTGTACAGGTTCGGCACAGTGTACAGGAATAACGGGTTGTACAGTGAATCACACAGTACAGAGCCTACCAAGTAACTCCACAAAAATGACTATGCGATTCTTGTTTAGAGACAAACAGATATTTACAAGGAAACATAATTTTCCTTAAGGGAAACTTAGAAATATTACCTATTAATTTGCCAAGATATTTTAAACTTTAGAGGTATAAAACACTTTCTTAGTATGAGATGATAAGTTGTTGATATTACAAATCAAAACTAGTATGATTATGTTGACATTTCACAAAGAATCCCTAGTGATCGTAAAATTCAAAAGCCAGGTATATCTACCAATTATCATATCATTCAATCATGATGCTAAACAATAATAGCAATTTAGCACAATGTTCGGAAATAATCGTCCACACCACCGCGGATAAAGCAAGACATTACCATGAAGTCCTAACACCCATTTAATTTAATTTACATATAACTCTCTTGGAGAAAAAACATGCCCCATGCCATGTATTGCTTATTGTGGTGCCATCCAGAAAGGTCTGTTGGGGTCAGAATAGTATCCAGGTGGCGGAAATTGCTGATTTGTTTGTGCCTCAGGTGGTAGTACTTGCATGGGCTGCTGAGCAAGTACTTGTTGTCCTAGAAAACGTGAATATACATATTGTTACAAAATGCATGTTGTAACTGAATGGTTCTTGCAATGAAAGTAGTTAAAATGCTAAAAAAAATCACTTTTGAAGAACAAAAAATTGATAGGAAAGAAACAAAACCTTCTGAAATCTGACGTGAACCTTGTTAGAAGAATTTACACATTGCCATCTGTAAAACTGCGAAGCTACCTGGGTTGGCATTTAGTGGGGGTCCATATTGCGGCCTGTCATAGGAACTCGTAAATGGAGGTCTATCTTCTGCAAAGGGTGGTCTGTTTATAATTTCTCCATACATTGAACGGTCCTGTTCCATGAACCTGACCCTGTCATCTGCATCCGAGAATCTTGACCTAATAAGAGCCAAACAATTCATAATCACTGCCATGCTAATTGCTTGATCAAATTTTCTTGATTCCACAACTTTTATCGAATCATTCGTTGACAGTGCTGTCAAGGGGATCACTAATCTAGAATTTAGGAGTACATTATATTTATTGCACAAAAATGATTATACACCTACATATATCTGTTATCGGATATTCCGTTTTGCTATTAAACACCACCAAGTTTTGTCAAACCTAAATCCCCTGAATGGTAGATTTTGTGCACCGCTATGACACCGTACGACTGTGCAGCGACTGACCAAGATTCACTTTCAAATTTTTATTTTGCACGTTACAGTCTAAAAGCTAATTATAAAAGTGAAATTTTATTTATACCTAACAATTTATCTTTGCAATAAATACATGCATAATCTAATTGAAAGTAATAGTAAAATACAAGACACTCCCATAACGTAAAAGTTGTGTAGTACGACTTTGTTAGTGGATGCACATCTATTGGCACCATCAATATTGTGAACAAAACAATCGACAGTTTTAAAACATGACAAAATTATTTCTAGTAAATATTGAATCACAATCCTTAAAAGTAGCATAATTTAAACCTACATTAACTGAAAATATGCACTATACAAAGTAATACTAATTAATAAGGCTATATAAGAACAATACGTTGAGAAGGGTATCGCTTGCAACTATAGTAGTTGGCAAAGAGTATGACTATATCTAAAACCTACCTCTGTTCATGCAGGAAAGGCCTGTCACCCCCATAGTGGTGAGATTTGTTACCATGAGAGAGTGGGAACTTGCTGGCATCTAGTTGGACCTGCCTCATGCCAGACATACGCTCATCACACTCTCTCTCTTCCTCTGTAAAATGGTTAGAAAATCAGTTTTAGCTAAGCTCTTACACTCGGGGAAACATGGCCACACGATGACCATGTCCACAATTCTCTGATCAAAGCGTGACTGTATAAACGGGAAATGACATTCTCATCTGATTATTTTAAGCAGTCTGAATGCACTTCGAATCCCTGCATGATATTGTAACAGTAAATATCTGGTGCAGCCCAAGATTACAAAGAAATTTTACCTGGGGAAAGCTTGGGGCGTTTTGGTTCAGGTGGGCCTCGGTCACCTGTAAAACACAGACACCTATAATACGTGTTCACCCCAATGTTTTTATATGTAGTAAACAGGTTAATATAATATCTCAGTACACCATTACTGGACAAGTACAAACAAGGTGCAGAGATGAAAGCAGTATGCGACACACAGTAACCGACTCTCTGGCAATACTTTATCAGGAAAAGTGGACACTGGGAATTGAAATTTTATGTCCAATAGTTGCCAGACTGTTCTTTTACCATTGTCCGTTGCTATGCTTCGCAGCATGTCCTGGTAATGGTTGTAACTGTTGTGCTCAGCTAAAATGAGAATAGTTTTTATTAACACGTTACAGTGATAAGGGTTAGACGGTCTGAAGGTCACTGCCTGCTTTCCGCAATAACCTGACACAGCACTTTATGCTTGACAGCCATCTCTCTATCACTGCCTATCCATAGATACAGAATCAGTCTTTGTGCAGTTACTTGGCTATTACTGTATTAGCAACAGAACAGGATAGTTAAAACGTCTTTGAGACGAGACATTTGAAAACTTACATCAGAGCAATGCTATCAAACTACCATGGCAATCATCAAAATTGAAAATACATGAGAACTCTGGTAGGCTGTACTAAAAAAAGTGAGGATCAAGTTCTGCAACAAAGAAATGAAATATTTTTTAAACTAATGATACGTAAAATATATTGTCAAACTTGCACAACACTTGAAAAATATTTGAACATATTTAGTAAAATGGAAAATCAACCTCTATCCAACACGGACCATCTTCAGCCACTGCCTTATCAAACATTTCACAAATATAAACAGTATACTTAAATACAAACAAAAGTATTCTTGCTTTGAACTTCTGTCTGAAATACACGTAAATATTCTTGTTATCGGAAGCAAAACTATAGAGAAATCTCCATCAAGCAACTTATCTAAATACTCTCACACTAGCATCACTACACACAAAATTGTACAATGTAATGGCAAGCATCTCTCTCAGCTAGCAATCCATCTGTACTTTCTTACACTAAACCAAACATCCTAGCCACACAAATAATATTTTTATTCACAGAAAATGCTATATTTCCAGTGCTGAAAGAAACGTCCAACTCTAATGCTCGATGATCGAATCAGCCAACAGCTGCTATTTTCATGTGATGTCTGAAAATAATTCAGAGGTGCTTTGATTTGTAGTGATATTTCGCATGGTTAAACCTTACAATAATCTGGTTTAGACCTAAAAAAGACGTTTGTTTCCGCTAACCCGACCGAGTCCATTTTAAACCGCCGTGTCGAAACATTTTATTGTGTTCGGCAAAAAAATGTTAAAATGTTTTTTTTTTTTACATTAAAAAAATCCCAACTTGATATCGATCGGTGAATGCAATGATTTGACTTTGAAGTCATTATATGGTACAGTATAAAACAAGTACTGTTAGAATACAACAAAAAATACAAAAGATTTGATAAAAAAAAGGTTTTCCAATTTTTCCCAGCTCATTAGCAGAAACAAACGTCTTTTTTTAGACTTTAAGATCCATAAATAATCATTACATTCTGCAGTAATCACGCTGATTCCATCAGTCCAGTATCACTACCTACACAACTAATTAACTTGCACAAATACGTATACAGTAACATAATAATATAGACTAGTCACGGAAAACGCATATACTGTTTAAAATAATAAGTACAACCAACACGTAGTTATGTAAAATCTGACTCAAGTCGCACAAGTTTGTACAAAGATGACCAAACTGTTAAAGACCGTAAATCACAACCAGTCAACACATAACCTCCTAATATTGCTCCCATAGCAAAACGTATGTTTGTCATATTTTTATGTGAGGTAATATAAAATATAAACGATCACATCTTGTTTCTATAAAACCACATTAACTCACTACTTTCTTTTGTCCCTCTAGAATAAATCGTATCGATCTTGATTAAACCATAAATACCTGTATCTATAACCACCACACCACTGCACTGTATCTATACTGCTGTGACCTCCCATGAGTTACTATATTTCCACAACATAAACATTTTATATAACCAACTAATAACCGTGTTATATGCGATAGGTGTAAAGATTCACTAACAGAATCAGAATGAATCCGCACTTATGTAATTACACCCAGCACTTTATGGGAAAACAAAATTTTCACTTCTGAGATGTTGAAATCTGCATTATTATAAATAAAATAAAAGCAATGAACTCTTATAAAACAGTTTATCTATGTAGTTTGTCGTGAACAAATCAAACGACAGTACTGTTGCAACAATATTCTCAACAGTTGATACAGATATATAGTAAATAATAACACTAGATTCGTTGATGACCTTTTATTGCCGTACAGTGCTAAATGAGCCATTACGCCAGTCACTGCATAGTTTTGCTCAAGTATACACTAGAGCCCACGAAATGTGATATGAGATGGTACTATCATATGCTGCAATCAATCAATGAACATACTTAATGTTTACATTAGTATTGTTAAATTTTATATGGGAACTCGATTGCTCCCAATTTAGTATGTTTTTTACCTCCCTATAATTAATAGAATTGTGAATAATTTTTTTCAGTTTTTATTGTCTTTGAATCTGCATGAAAAATAAGAATGAACTCATTAAATGCATAATAATACATAATTTATACATTTCATGCTCAAGTATTTACATACATTCTCACAGTTGTAAGCTAAGTACATACATAACTGAAACCCTCTCATAAAACTTCCACACTTTACAGAACAAATGCATATGTAGTCTAATATGGATACCCAACATATTTCTACACACAACACTGCCATCTGGAACACTACTCAAATGTTGAAATGCTTAGCAGTAATTTTAAGTTGCACACAGCCATTCTTGAATGATTTCTAGTTTGCAAATATCTAATATAGCATTTCAGGATTGAATGTACAGAAATTATAACTATCTATTAAGTGAATAATAATGAACAATTCTTCAATGTAGTTATGTTTACAACTCAGGCACTAGTAAAAATACATCTGTTCATCTGTCCATTTTTCGTGGGTCAGTTGGACAACAGAAAACAAGAAATCATTCAAGCATTGTCTGATGTTTGTGCAGATGAAACAGCAGTCACGTTACAAAGATGCTTACAAAGTGCATGGACATGTCTGCAGTGCAATTGTTACACTCACTATGAGTGGCTATCTGCCTCTAACAGCCCTGTAAATCACAGCCTAGTCACACACCTCACTCCTGTGTTGCCTTGTGCATGCCAGTGCACACTGCCGTCCTCCATTGCCCTGAAAGAGAACTAGTCCAATTTTGTTAGCCATACAAACCTGCACTGTTCCCTACAGATGGAGGCCGTAGCATAAGATGTTTGTCCAGATCCTCACGGTTTCTATCTTGTTCCACAGGAGGTGGTGGAGGTGGTTGCAACAGTAGATTAGCAGCCGTTGATGCAGGCCTAGAACAACGATCAGTTTAAAAGCAGACATGGTTAGTGCGTGGCAACGCGCCTTGAAAGGAGTGTGCTGCCATATGCTGGTAGTGGTTGTGAAAACCCCTTTACCATCTGAAACTTAGTAGATTTTAAAAGTCATTATGTTAGAGCAAGATCAGCGAAGAAAATCGCCCTAAAAGGAGGGAGACGTGGATTTTGTTGACTCGTAGCCTTTCAATTCAGAACACAAGGAAAATATAAGCATTCGAAAATATCAAATTCCCTTGAACTTTCTGCTGACCTGCCTAATTTTTAAACGTGTATGGTGACACTGCTAGCTCATGCATTTAATGAAGGCCTATCTATATTAATAACTCTTTTCTGTTCAAATCATTAGCTAAATTGCAGTATTCATTGAGTATTATACCAGAAGCACTATAACTAGAAATGTTGACCTCAAATATGGAAATAATATGATCGACTAGCAAACACGGCACTTCGACTTTACATGGTTAGAAGGCATCGTTTTTATACACCTGGCAATTCTCTAGTAATAAGTACCTAAAAATGTGCCTCTGTGCTATGGTGGGTGTACTGTACATATCTAATATATTCAATTTAAAAATCAGTTGCTGCCATCACTTTTACCATTTCTCGGTCACTGGATTTTTAGGTCGAATTTGACTAAGAGCAAACTGATAAGCATTGATCGTATGTGTTAGTGAGAATGACATATGAAAGCACGGAATTGAGAGTACATCACATCAGATGGGATAGCTGAAATTATTATAGAATGTTGTACTGCCTACTTATTTATGTACACAATGCACTGTGCAGGTAGCCCATATCTGGAGTAAAAAAAAGTAGCCATTTAAAATTGCAAGACCTTCATACAGACCGAACAACCCGTATGCTTATATTCTTCTATAAATCGTAGGAATACACACATTGACATGCTGCTACACGTGTGAACATGAACGAATGTGTGGGCTACCAAATACTAGAGTATGTAGTATCTCCTTCAAAGTGGAAGCAAGAGTCAGGTGCCTAATGCAAAATGGTATCACACCGTTTTAGTACACTAGTATAAATTCCATGATTAAAGTATATTAATTACTGTTTTAAATGTAACCATGTTGAAGTTTCCTGAAAGAAAGAGTAGACAAATGAGCTTGTGCATACAGTTGCAAATAAATTAACATGCACCAATAGCAAAGAGCACATGGTAGCAAACACCTGGTATACAAATAACACTAGGGAATGGCTCTGGAAAATTGATTATCGATAGAAAAATCAATCAAACTTAATAGGATCAAGCAGTAAAATGTGATACAATAATAGGTAAATAGACAGTATGTTAATGAAACAATGCTGAAGAGATCAAACAGGAATAGGAATATCCAGCTGACTACTCAACATTGGTGATTCTCATGTAACAGTGATGTACAGTTTTATGATATTTAGAAACTCCCCGTAGAGGCAAGGCAAATAATTCGGACACAGCAAATAATAGCAATACGACGCATTTAAATAATGTCAAGATGATCCAGATATCCACGCCTGATATCAACCTGAAATATAATAGTATATATAATGACTAGTTATCAGCTTATTATGTAGGAAGCTCTGGTAGACAACTGCTGACCAAGACTGTAATATGAGAAAACACTTTATCGACAACACTTAAACATTACTACAAGAAACTTACCCTGCAGGGGGAAGCTGCTGAAGATGGACACCTGGTTGCAATCCAGAGTAGGCCATGCCTGCGTAAGAGGGCGGCTGGTGTGGTTGAGTGACATTTGCTACAATTCCTTGTGGCTGTGGGGTTGGGGCAGGCATGAATCCAGGAGGCATGTGACGCGGCACATGTGGACTGGACGATTCTACCAGCTCCTGCCGTTGTCCTGCAACAAGAGTATAATTCATTTTACACAGATAGATAAGAACAGCTAATATACAATGTGTGTGTGCGTGCGTGCGTGCGTGTGTGTGTGTGTGTGTGTGTGTGTGTGTGTGTGTGTGTGTGTGTGTGTGTGTGTGCGTGTACACACTGCAACGCGATCACTTTTGGATCATATTCAAGACTCATCACCAAATGCTTTTAGAATTTCACTGGTTGCTTTATACCCTACAATTTGCTTTGCATGCAAGTCATAAACAACGAATGAACCTGCTTGGGATAGTGATTTTATCTGTGTAGTATGTGTTCGTACAAAATTAGATGTTGCGTAGGCAGACGAAAGTAGAATCTAGTGGCTTTACCTAAAACAGTATTATTATTATATTTCAACAGTATATTTATTAACATCAGTATTATCAAACCAAGAATTTCTTTAATGCTACTGCAATTAGTTCAAAGATGCTAAAAATTGTGCTGTCAGTTTCGTTTCTTATGAAACATGTTAAAGCAGTTATCCACAACAATTCAACTGCTCCAACACAACCAAATCACATATGTAATATAGCAACCGAAATACAATCTAGATTAGCATTCACAACCGAGTTACACAATTCGGCAAATGAAGGCTAGCCTGGGCGTACCAGGATGTGCAAAGTGGCGTAGCTCCCCAGACATATCACCAGCGCGGAGTTGCTCCTCTCCCAGTCTGCCATGTTGCTGCACACCGGCTATTGACAAGTGACCGGTCTGTGAACCTGTGTGCAAAATATATACATATGTATGAAAATATATGTATAATAAATAAATATGTATGATGTATAAAATGTGCAAAACACAGATCACTTCCTGTATCATCACGGCTCATGTACGGTCATACGATCATCATGTTCTATCCATGCCGTTTATATCATGCATCATCATAATATGCATCGAATGCCCTCTACATCAATTGAGTTTGGATTTATGAAGCCAGAAAATCATTATTTTTGTTACAGGTGTGCGAAGCAAAATGAACGGTCAGATATATATTGAACAATATAATGATGTTGATTGTGCCAAGCTGCACAATCCTTTTCAACAAGATCTATTTTATGATAACATTTGGAAATCAATGCGACATGATTGTATACAAATTAAATGTAAAACGCACCTAATGATGCTAAACTGGCTGCCATTTGGACACCTGCAGGCTGCTGTCCAACTTGTGCTAACTGTGGATTGACAACGTGTGGCAAATGCGGTGGTCCATGCTACAAATAATGCAGTAAAGACATTAGCATTTCTAATAAAGATTTAACCAACTTGAAAAATTGTCCCCTATTATTGTACACTGTCACAATTCCACACCCATTACTTTTAAGCATAAACTCAAGATGCTCTCCAGCCACAGATCCAACAAACACACAAAATGAAATCTGCCTACCTGGTACCCAAGCAGGGGCTCATCTCTCTTTGGCGGCTCCTCCATGAATCTGCGCTTCTGTGGCTGTCCTTCGGCGACTATGTTTGGCTGTGGCAGCGAGGAGATGGACGACACAAGAGAGGTGCCTGCAGGGCCTAGCTGGGCCAGTGACGAAGCAAAGTTGCCAGGTGTCATAACCTGCACTTGGGACAAACTACCGCCTTGCAATAACTGCAAATATGCAGACAATGCAACATTTAGATTGGAACTGTTTGTACACATGTGCTGTTGATTTTATTAGTATTAATTTACTATATACATTTCTGAAGTACAACACAGACTGAACCTCCATCACCATAGCCACATTTTCACTCATTTGTTTAGGCACTAAACAATATACCATGCTATACAAGAATGTACGTACCTGTAAATGAGGAGGAAGTGTGGCCAGTGACTGCGGTGGAGCAGTGTTTATGAACCGAGGGCCAAAATACTGTCCCGCCAGTGAGCCGCCAATTGAGTTTGGTGGCAGAACAACTTGCATGGATACAGGCAGATTAGAGGCAGGTAACTGCTGAGTCATTGACAGCTGAAACACAATAGTATGTGTAATCAAAATAATTCAATCTATACATACTCACAACATGTGACATACAATCACATCACTACTATCATGGCACTAAATAATAAATCTTATTATAGTAGCAGGAAATCTTAATCATATTCTAAATGAAAGAATGTAAGGTTGGCACCTGAGAATGTAACTCGTAAATAATGTTGTCCATTTGCCATAACTATGGTGGCCAAGCGTTATAATAGAGAAAATGAAATAAATAAATAATATCAAATAATTTTTTTTTTTAAATCACGTCTTCGACGTGGCCCAGTTATAATAGACCAAATGCATTGTGCGGTCCAAGTAAGCTAAGCGGTATATGTTTATGTAAGTTTACTCAGACTGCAATGCATTATGGTCTATTATAACACTGTGCCACCATACATAACTAAGTTTTTCACTATTAAAATACACTCCTTCAAAAGTTATACTATTTTAGGCAATTCTTCTTATTATCATTTGAAGCAATTCTCTCAAAATAAGGCCCAAAATGCATCAATAGAGTAAAAAGTAACATTAGATCTTCAGGCAGTTTGCCGGTCACATGCGCCGACTTAGAAGGGCAGAGACCCAGAATCTCATTACATGGATGGAAATACTGCCTCTCAGTCCTGAAAACTCAGGACTGCTAATAGTTTTATGGTAGCCGGGGAACCACTAAAATAGTCATACCTGTTGCTGGAGACTGCCTGCAGTACCAGCCAGCCCAGGCAGAGCATTTGATGGCAGTAGCTGTTGTCCAAGACTGTTGTAAGCTGGCAGAGATACAGCCGGCTGTCGTATCGCTGCTACCAAGTTAGTCGACGATAGACCAGACGATGCCAGGGAAACGAATGACTGTGCTAAACTATTTGCTGCTAGAACAGAACGGGCACACTAGGTCAATTCATCAATTTAAATTTCATAAATCCGATAACTGAAACGTTTGTATAATTGAAAATGAAACGCGAAGTCCAGGTACAATCGCGCAATAGGAATTACATCCTAGCTTGGTTTTTAATGAGCATATTTGACTCCAAAATCAATCTTGTGACTCACCTGCTAATGAAATAGCAATGGAGTAGGGTGTTGATGTCGACAACTGCTGTGGCAGTGAAGCAACACGAGGAAGGTATGCTGTTGCTGATCCAGAATGGCCTAGTGACCCTAATCCTGCCCAACATCAACACAATGCAATTTAATGCAAACCTACCGAGTTAAAATATGCCATATATGCAAAATCTGCACAACTAACCCAAGGCAGTACAATAAACTAGAAAGGGCAGTTGTCGCCAACTACATGTATCCCCCGTGTTCTCCCCAAGATGTGTAAGTATACAAAGTTTGGTCGCGCTAGGTCAATTAGGGGCCGAGTTATAGAGTGAAAGGAAAATATGATCAAGGTCAACGTCAAGGTCAAATAAAAGCCGCAGACCTTGTTTTGGTACGCGACACACATTCTCCCCAAGATGTGTAAGTGTACCAAGTTTGGTAGCGCTAGGTCAATTAGGGGTCGAGTTATAGAGCGGAAGGGAAATATGATCAAGGTCAAATAAAGGTCGCAGTGACCTGGTTTTGGTACTCTGCACACCTTCTCCCCAAGAAGTGTAAGTATACCAAGTTTGGTCACGCTAGGTCAATTAGGGGTCGAGTTATAGAGCAGAAGGGAAATTCTCTGCGGCGGACCGAGCGGCGGCGGCGGCTGGGGAGACATGAAACCATAGTATACCCGCCGACTTCGTCGCAGGGGATACAATATGACACAGTTCATTCGTCTCTATGCACATAAATTATACAAAGATGCATTTATATGTTGTTTTAATGTGGACAGGTACATTACTTTGCAACAAATATAATGGTTCTGTAGATAGTCCTTATCACACGTCACCCACCGACCCCTAATGCCAACTATCGGTTCAGAGGTACTCCTTGTCACACCTACCAGCTTGAGCCTGTCTATTGAGAAGGGCCTGAGCAGAAGGTAGCAGCGATGCAGACGTCAGCAGAGACTGTGGGGTGTTGAGCAGGCTTGGAGCAGACGTCGTGTGAGACAGCACTGATGACGGGTTCATTGCAGCACTGAGACCAGCCAATCCTAAAATCGCATTTTAACGCGCAACTTTAGAAACTGCCACTTGTCCACAGCAGCTGCTTCAGGCACTTTGACGATAACTATAATTACTGCTATCGATACATTCGAACCTGCTAGAATCACAGGTGATATTTCCCTTCTCAAAAATGATGTTGACAGATATGTAGACTTCTGACATCTAGTGTGCAGAATACTGTTCTATCAGTCTGTTGCTTTGGGAGGCCTGTATCGGCAATGGCACAGTCTTTGTGCATACTGCCTTCTTATAACCTCCATTTGAAGAAACGTGCTTGTATATATGTCTATGTATACATCTGATCAGTAGCTGGAATTTTCCATTCTATCATGATTGATAAATGAAGCACGTGTGTCTCAACTACTCCTACTCATCAATCCTTGGACATTTAACATAGACGCGTTTCTACGCCAAGCATTCCTTTTACCTGCATTCTGTAACAAGGGCTGTGCAGCTTGTTGGTTTGCAACGAGCTGTGCCAGCTGTGCTGCAGCCAGTGCCTGCGCATGTTCCTGCACAGTTGCACATTCCTGTCTCACCTAGGAGAAACAAATTAATAGCTAACAAACCTTTGGAAGCTTCCATGTTCATGAGCACATAACATGACACCTGTATTGGCAGTAATTTTTAAATCGGAATATCATACAGGTTAAATGTGCCCTCTGATTCAATATTTAATCTAATGTAGATAACTACAGTTCAAATAGACCATGGCACAGGGTTAGATACTAACCATTTTAGTTCATTAGTCCACAGGACTAATACAGTTGTAAAAGAAAAAATGTACTAGTCCTGCCGAAGGACTCTTACTATGCGCAAAGCGACAAGCATTGTGATTTGCCGGGAGGTAGGTGGGGTAGGAGGGTAGAGCCCCCTTCTGCTAGGGGGTACAGGGAGTCTCCCCCAGGGTACAAGAGGTCTCCCCCAGAATGGTTTTGCAAAAGACATTCAATTGTATAAAATATACGTAACTTTGATATGGATCATAAGAATACAAATGAAGTGATCATGATTTTTTAATATATTTATATCATTTGGTTTATTAACATTTCATAGGCCTTCTCTTGAAAAGCGGTTACATCTCTGTAGCTTGCGTAATCATCATCATCAGAGCTGTCAGCAGTTGCTAATTAGGATATTCAGTTTTGCTATTGTGGCTAGTGTTTTTGCCCCCACTGTTTCGTGAACAGGCATGGTCCTTGTATTTCTTTTTGCTATGATCTTTCTGTGCCCCTCGGAAGCATCATGCGCTTTAACAGTTTCCAAACGATAGTTTGTAGTGCCAGTGAAAAAACTACCAGACATACAGCCTGCACCACAGGTCATACCCTTGGCCGAGTCATACTCTAGCCACGGGTATGACGATTTCCACGCTGGCTGGAACGTACGCATCCTTTTGGTCTTATCATAGACACGCTGGCCATCTAATTTCTCCTCCCGCGACTTACGTTTGGGAGGTGGAGGACGAGCTCCGTCCAAATACTTCCACATAACAACCTTGATGTTAGTATTGGATAAAGATGTACCTACTACTATGCTTCACTACTTGTATCACTACTATAGATAACTATTTGTATCGACTGCTTCAACTGTTCAAGTAAAACACGAATGCGATGTGGTTGCGATGTAAATACCTCGCTGTGAGAGCGTATAACCGATTAGTTGTGTCATTTATACAATCAGACCGTTTGTTCTATGTCGACAGCTACTGTCAAACGATCGATCGGTAGACTGGTTCGTGTGGCCCCATTGTTTAACAATGTTTGTACTGTCATAGGGTCTAGCGTGCTTAGAGCGTGCAGTGTGCTAGCGTCTACTTGTACTAGCGCGTCTAACAGGGAAAACTTGTTGATGGCAATGAGTAAGAGTTATATATATAGCTCTTTGAATCTTGGTTGAGAGAAGCTGCCACCGGAGACTATAGTAAAATGGATGGGAGGATGGGAAATTGGGACGGTGAGGGACGGGGAAAATAACTAGTACGCAGGACTAACGGCTATGGGGCATTTACTAGTCCTTCTTATTTTTTACTAGTCTCGGACTAACGAACTAGCGTTAGTGTTAAACCCGGCCATGGCACCTGATATTCTGTATCTCTACACGCACACATTAAGATGTTTTTTATACCTAATACATAATACTTTGAACTCAAACCAATTACGCAAATAATATGCATTCATATGCACTCAAACTTTACAACCAACTCACAGTATGACACAGGTTTTCACAGAGTTCCTTTGCTGCTTGTAATCCTTCTATCCTTGGATGCCTATGAATAAAGCAATATTTAATCATTAGAGTCTAACTTTTTGTACATTATAATCTCAGGCCAAATCTTGAGGCATTTTATAAATGTATTATGAAAGTTGATGACAGCCATGATCACAAAAAGATCCTTATAGCCTACAGGCCTAATAGACTTTTAACTTACTAATACTACATTTAACAGTAGAAAATTTAGTTCATTTTGTGTTAGATTGTAGACACATTTTCGTGTAACACATGTCTAACATACAAAACAATATGTACAATAAAGATTAAAGATGTACATACAAAGAAGATATTATTTTTCTACAAAAGAAAAACCTGTACCAAGTGTACATACATTATTTGCAGGTGCATTGGTTCAAAAGATTCCATGCCCATAATAGGGTCTACAGCACCAGATCCCTTCCCAAGTAGTTCCACTTTGGCTCCAGTTTCAGATATTATATGTGTGATATAAGAACCCTAAAGTAAAAAACAAATAAGTAATAATTGAAAATTCATATATTTTCAGTGCTCAATTTTAAGGTTTTTTTGGGTTGTCCGGAGGACAACCAAGAGAGTAGCATATGGTTGTCCCTCAAGAGTTTTGGTTGTCCGGATTTTATTAAACATGTGCTGCATGTGCTCTGCTCACGTGATGCTCAGTGCTGTAAAGCAAAAGGCCTAATCATGTACATTTTGTACGTATTGCAGTGACAGCAAACATGGCCATTCGCATTGTTTCACTCATTATATGAAGAGAATAAAATATTGGTAATGTGGTAAATGATGCTGGGATCAATGACGTATAATAATAGTAATTAAAAGTTGCATGAAATTGATTTCATAACATTTACATTAACACTGTGTCAAGTCACAGATGAGCAAAAATGGAAAATTACCAAATTAAAAAAAAACGGAAAACCACGGAAGCAACTTGTAGTTGTCCGAGAGAAAATCGACTGTTAAAATTGAGCACTGATTTTGGATATTAGATGTAATTACTACTTGCATTTATTGGCAATGTTCAAAGACTTACCCCTGGGCCAAGAATTTTATCTTTAACAGGAAATGTTGGTGGAGCAGCGTCTAACCCAACCATCACTTTTTCTTGCAATAGCAACCCCTGTTGACAATAGAACAGTGTTAGCTGTTTAGACAAATAAAATGAACAAAGAAAAACTGAAATTACTAGTTCACAAATATAAAACATGCTACTTCAACCAACTCAGTTACTATCTATAGATAACATATTTAGTATTTTTCACACAAGGCTGACATTTTTTTGTAAGGCTTGATCCGAATGTACCCATGAATTTAAAACACATTATTAGCTCCCCTACATCTTCATGCAGCATGTTTAGCCTTTTTACAGCCCATATATCAACACTCACCTCTGGAGGGAATCGCGGTTGCAAGCCCATAGGTGGTGGAGGTCCACGGAAACGTGGCGGAAATTGCACAGGGGCTTCGTGTCGTGTCGGAAGTCTGGGAGCCTCCGGCCGGGTTCCCCTTTGCTGCCACTTTTGCTGCTTGTTCTTGTAGGCATTGTCGATGGTTTCATTGACCTTTGCGACTGCCACTGTGAGAAGAATAAAAGTGTCATTGGGTGAATCCACCTATATCGCTTCTATAATTACGTGACGGACATCATAAGAAACAATTTACTTTCCATTGTACAATACAGACGACAGAATCAAGGTATTGTGATTCGCTTCATGTATTAGAAAATTAAGTCATTCGTAAGTGCCTACGGCCAAGGTCAGTCACAGCTAGAGAGATTCACTCCACATGGTCATGGGTATTTCTGCAGCCAATAGTGGCCACGTAATGTGAATACCTGCCCCAAGGTCACGGGTCATGTTCACCTGGTTTGAGGGGGTCGAGCACAAGAAGCAGTGGAAAGCATGTGGTAAAAGAGAAGGCATGAATGGACTGAGAATACATGAGGCAGATAGAAAGCCTGAATTGTTGACAGGAGATGTAGGGAGCAAATCCAGAGGGAGACAGAAGATGAGACATCTGGAGCAAATCCATAGGATGATGTACACAAGATGAAGCGATCTAGATTGCAGGGGTATCGAAGGTCAGACATTGACAGGAAAACAAGCAGGGGGCAAACCAGAAGAGGGAGAAGGTGAGGAGGAGGTGGAGTCGAGAGCAACAGTGGTGGGCTGACGAATGGTTCTAAAGTTAGTGTTGTTTTTTTGTACATGAACATTGTGATGTAGAATTGGCCACTGTACACGTACATAAGTAAACATTTAGTTACAGTTTACAAAACGCATTTCGTTATGCCCATTGTGCAGGTTAAAATCAGGTCGGTGACACTCACAAATTACACATGCACAATAGCAATAAAATAGCTTTGTGAGAAAGATTTATACGTACAATCAATAGATTCTTGATTAGGTCCAGAAATGTGTAAAAAAAGTGGTCTTTCCCTGAAAAAATAAAAAGGCAAAAATATAAGAAAAATAAAATCGTGATTTCGGAAACAAACCAAACTTCTGAAGATTATAGTACATTCGTGGACATATGATAATTAATATGAAATACAAAACCAATATAACTGATTTTTGTTTACACTCAAGCCTCTCTAACTAAAACAAATATATCTAGCATATAATAACAGTGAAGGGTGTTTTTAAAATATACCCCATGTTATTTTTTTCTCTGTCTCCAGGTGCCATATACCGGCCTCTTGTGGAAACGGCTGCTCCACTGTACTTGTTGATCTGGTGAAATTCAACATATAATACTTATTATTATCACTTATCATTGACAAACTATATATATATATATATATATATAGAGAGAGAGAGAGAGAGAGAGAGAGAGAGAAAGAGAGAGACAAAGAGAGAGAGGAAAGGAGGGAGAGAGGAAAGGAGGGAGGGAGAGAGGGAGGGAGGGAGAGAGAGGGGGAGAGAGGGAGAGAAAGAGGGAGGGAGCGAGAGAAGGAGACACGAACAGAGAAAGACAAACACATAGAGATAGAGAGATAGACAGACAGGCAGCCTGACAGGCATACAGACAGGCAGATAGACAGACAGACAGACACACACACATACAGAATACAGATATAAAGATAGATAGACACCAGGAACAGCTTTAGGTTTTACATACACCATTAAAATCTTGGCATGTTTATATACTTGCAATTGCATTACCTCATCCTGTGTGTGGCCTCGTGTCAGAATATTGCGAGCAGCCATGGGTACATTGTTAATATCCACTTCTGCTACAAATAAGTCATTTGCTTCTTTTCTATATTGAAGCCCACCAGCACCAGTCACAGTCTGCAAATTGAAAAAAAGAAGATTCTTTTGACTGAACACCTTTTTTTACACAGAACGTTTCTAAACAGAAAATTTGAATATGAAAACTTTGAATATGAAAATCTTCGAATAAACTCACCTAATAATTACAGGTAACATTCTACCTCTAACTGGTATACACTCATCATACCACATGACTATGCTCCAGAGTTTCAAACTACAAATTTTCCCAAAGTAATTTGCAGGGTTCTCCACCAGGACTTTCAGAATGCACGTCATTTATGGTTGGATGGGGGAGGGCCCAAGAGAGGGTTGTATCAAGTGGAGATAATTACACGTGTCATAAGCAGTTCCAACTGCCCAATACACAAGTAAACTCAATCAGTTCAGATCCATATATACATCAAGGTGTGAAAATACGTAACAGCATGACTGTGTTGGGATTGTCAAAGGTAAGCACAGCTGGAAATTAAGGCATATCGATGAGGCAATTAATTCATGTTTGGGAATTGATGGGATGTCACCAATCACATTTTTAAACTTAAAAAAGCGTGGAGAGAACACTGCTTTGAGTCAAGATTTTAACAAGGAAATAGTATTTTGCAATCACATATATTTGGACATATATATGCCATATGATTGATATACAATACCTTTGGTTTGTTGGCAGCAGGAAGTTTGAGTTTGCCCTTTGCAACAAGCTCGGCATCAACTTTAGCAGCTGCTTCAGCTGCGGCTTCAAGACTGCCTTTTTGCCTGTTGGAAGAAAGACTGCATTAGTTTACTGAAACACATATAGCCCAGATATTTCTGATTTCATATTAGGAAACAGCTCAATTGCCTGTTAAAAAAAAACAACTTTGAATCCACCAGGTACCTGGTAATTTCTACTCACAAAAAGGATGGGATGAAAGTCTGTTTGTTTTTTCCTTTTCATTTTTTCTTCAGTGCCAATGCTAGTAACAAAACCTCATCATCTTCATCGGACGAAGACAAAGGACCGTTCATTAAGACATTTTCCCGTTTTTAAGTTTTTGTTAAATATCTCAGTACTACCTGGAGACACTACACACTAGGAAACAAATGTGTGGTTTTATGCACTACATGTCTCCTCTATTGTGTGCAAATATAATATCATGGTCATTATATTGATAAGGGGAAACTTCCCCCCCCCCTTTCCAGGCGGAAGTTTGGCGGGCGTTTTTACCCGGGCCTCGGGATGCCCATCAAACAAACCCAGAACAGGTTTCTTGGTGTGTCTTATATGGTACTAGCGGGATACCCGGAGTTGCCCGGGGAAATCAGTGGCGTTACTCAGTTGGTGACTACTTGGTTGAAAGGAAAATACCCAAAAAAATCGAACTATCTATCTATCCATGCACCGCATCCCATCCCATCTCATCGCATCCCATGCCATCCAATGACATCCGATGCCATGCCATCCCATCGCACCGCATCCCATGGCATCCCATGCCATGCCATCCCATCCCATTCCATCCCAAACATTAAAAAATAATAATAAATCAAAAGATAAGACATTAAAGAGTGTATTGCGAGTTTTTTGGCTCAGAAAAACTAAATATAGCTGAATATAGTCTCACCTGACAGTGGAAACATCACTGATTAGACCAACATTAAAAACACTAAGATTTTATGCAGTTATAGCATAGAAAAATGGATTTGACCACATCATACCAGCTCCGAATATTATTATCGTATGCCGACTATCCAAAATACAAATGGCGCCTTCAAACGAAGTGCATCATTAAAACAAAAGGGCGTGCAATTCTGTGTGGTAAATATTATTGAATTTTTATGTCATTAATTCAGAGCTTATCTAATAACACTTTACGCAGTACTTATTAGTACTACACTGCTGTTACGCTAAGATGAACCTATGTGTTTACAATCTGACCCACTTTCTACGGTGCGCCGGTATGCATTACTGCACCCTGATAGATGTCTCGCGGCAAACCATGCAGGTTGAGCCAGAACCACAGCGCGGCAAAAATACCAAGCTCTGCGGGAAGATAGCTTCATCTTCACTCCTGCCTTTCTTTCACAGTTTCCCCTTACAATATCCAATAAGCACAAAGCTAAACTCAGTGAGGTGTTAACCAACCTGAGAGGAATGTATGGGGTTACAAAAAGTAGTAATAATTTACTAGTAGTACTGCCGATGCTTAAATGCCAAAAGTATTACAAAGGTTGGAGACAAACAACAATTTGTGGTGTATAAGTAACTGAAGGTATGACAAGTCATTCCCCTCTGGTTTATACAGCTATACAACAGCATCCATTTGCTGAAAATATAAATATGATAACAGGTATTGGATACAGAGTACTATCGAAAAAGGTCAACTTTAGGAAAATATCACACATTGGCTCAAAAATTAGAAAAAGATGATGAGTGCTAGAAAGCCTACTTTAGAATGTCAAAAACTCAATTTGATCAGCTGCATGAGCTTGCTGTTCCGCACACTTGTATCACAAACATGACACACTGGAGCCTGTCTAAAAGAAGATTAACTATAACTTTGAGGTCAGTACTGTGTTAAGTATTAAATTAATTTGTTTATTATTGTTTGCAATAAGTGATGATTGCCCGTTGCCACAGGTGGAAAAACCTAGGAGGGGCCACAAAGGATACGTGACTACCACACTAGTTTTGGAGTAGTAACGTACACCAATAATTATACAGTCACTGAAACTATGTGCACTGATTTAAAATTGTTTTATCTGAGGAACATTTTCCAATATGAGATAGTATGTCTGTCAAGCGCATTTCATCCTTTACTATACATTGTCCATTGGCTGAGGGTGGCGTGAACAGAACACCTGATCAAAAAAACAATCGCGTTGATTGATTCAATTGTCTTTTGCCATACACGTCATCCAGCAAAAGTCACTCATTTGACTTTTGCCGGTCGCTGTGAAACAGGGCCAGAGCCGTGCCGTGTCAGTGGAGACTGCACCATAAGATATATATAGATTTGAATTTTGCCGGAACGAGTGAATGGAGCTGTTGCCGATTCGTGCCATGCCGTGCACGTGTGGAGACGGGCCTTTACCGTGCCATGCCGTGTGTGTGTGGAGACGGGCCTTTACCGTGCCATGCCGTGTGTGTGTGGAGACGGGCCTTTACCGTGCCATGCCGTGTGTGTGGAGACGGGCCTTTACCGTGCCACGCCGTGTGTGTGGAGACGGGCCTTTACCGTGCCACGCCGTGTGTGTGGAGACGGGCCTTTACCGTGCCATGCCGTGCACGTGCGGAGACGAGCCTTTACCGTGCCATGCCGTGTGTGTGTGGAGACGGGCCATTACCGCGCCACGCCATGTGTGTGGAGACGGGCCTTTACCGTGCCACG
>NW_014577575.1:0-421 GCF_000485595.1 Priapulus caudatus
ACACACACACACACACACACACACACACAACACACACACACACACACACACACACACACACACACACACGCACACACACACACACGCACACACACCTCGGGGCAGCTTACACTCTGAATAACCCACGGGCCACGCGCGGGCCACGCCCACCGTTAGTTTAGTTCAGTTTCAGTTAAGTTTGTTTTACTGTTGTTTTAGGTTTGATTTATTGTTAGGGTTAGGTAGTTTACTAAGTTAGTTTAGTTAGGTTCACTAGAGTTTATTTACGTGCAAACGCGGCAGCCACAACCACACTCTATATTTATGTGTTAGTGTGCATAGCGTGCAGCAGCAGCGCAGCAGCGTGCGTGCGGTGAGCGTGTGTTTGCTGTGGCTGGAGCATTTGCAGCACGGCTTGTCGGCAATAATACTAGGTGAAGGA
>NW_014577575.1:1141-2370 GCF_000485595.1 Priapulus caudatus
CGAGATGCTTGATCTGCTCACACAAAATATCGTCAAGTCCGGCAGCTTTATTATTTTTCATCAATTTGATACCCTTAGTCAGTTCGCTCATATTGAAAGGTCTTGGTTCTCTTGTGTAGTACATTGAGCCTTTGGTAGTTTGGCCCTACTGGGATGATGATTATGGTGTCCCTGGCTGTTCACAAGGAGTTGATGAGCAACCTGGTCAGCAGTCACTTCTGGTCTTGGCTGTACTTTAGAGAGGTCGTTTCCTAGCATCCGAATTGTCTTCCACGCTTTTCTACTACTATGGGTCATGTTTGTGGACTGGATGAGTTCCTGCCATTTCCTCCGTCTGCCTTCTGCTATGGCTTCAGTTAGTCTCTCACCAGAGTCAAGCGTGTGGTTACCGAACGGATCACTCTGAAAATAGTTTACATAGTCTTCAAAAGGTGCTTCGGAGTCACCCGTCAGACGTGGGATATAACTTGTGCAGCATCCTCGAGGCATGTTGTTCCTAGATGATTTTTTGATCATCTTTACGAAGGTGTCATAGTTAGTAGGTGGAGCAGGCAGGTGCCGGACTGCATCATCGGGTTCTTTAGCAAATTTTTCCCAATTAGCCTTCTTCAGGTTGAAACGTCGGCGGAAAGGTACCGATCGAGGTGTAACTACGGCGTTAACTTTAAGCCCAATGGGCCGGTGTTGGGAGTGTGGTATTCGGTCCAGGACAACTTTCTCCCATTGGCCAGCAATGGTGGTGGAAACAAACACCAGGTCAGGGTTGTATCCACGCCTCCATCTGGAACTGTTGAAAGAGCAAGGGAGCTTTGCGTCATGTACAAGCGACAGCTGATTCACATCTAACCAGCTTTCCACAAGTGCACCATCTTTGTCTGTTTCTGCATATCCCCAGGTAACATTATGGCTATTGAAATCTCCTATAACCACATTGATACGGCCATTAGTAACCTCGCGAGGAAGGTCAAATATCTCAAGTAGCGGTTTATAGACAGAGCTGACAGAAATCCCCAGGAGCTCGATGGTAAGAGCTTCAATGTTAGCATCGTCTGATAGAGAAGACTTATCCACAGTTAGCCCATTACGTACAAAAATCGCACTACCGTATAGATGATGTGGTCTCTTTGCTATAAGGGTCATTCCGGGGAATTGTGGGCGATTGCGTGAAGGTCCGCGGTGTGTCTCCTGAAGGCAAAGAATGTCACATTTGTTTCTCACACACAGGTCAG
>NW_014577575.1:3838-5313 GCF_000485595.1 Priapulus caudatus
TAGTAGTAGTATATATATATATATATATATATATATATATATATATATATATATATATATATATATATATATATATATATATATATATATATATATATATGTATATGGCACGTCATATATGCGACATGTGAAATGCATGTGAACTGTACAATATACAAGCGGCATGTTAGTTGTCTGTGACATAATGTATATGTCATATACATAGCATACGTTGCGCGTAGATTCCACAGCACAGTGGTAACAGCGGCTGGCTTGAGCCTAGGTCTCGGCAAGGCAACCTTTCTCGTGCGTGTCTGACAAAGACGTATTTCTCTCACAGTCACCAGCACGACAACAACCTGCTAATCGTTTTTTTTAAATCTACTAACCACTATATAAGTTCGACAGTCGTCGTGGACGCGTAAGAGGTCTTTTTTGCCTCGTGCACAATGCTATAAAACTCATTACGACTTCTTGACGGATTTTTTTTCGCTTCACTGAGCATACCTCCACCCCCCCCCGTACTACCCATTATATCGCATTGCACTTTGGGTTCAGCCTAAGCACCAGTAATTGCATCAAACAAACATGGCAGCTTCATACACGATGGCAGACATTTGGTGGTGTTTACAATCTTTATATAGTACGAGAATCGCTTTACATTATGTGGCGTATTGGACACCATGAATTGGGTTTGCGATATTCCGCGGTAGAGCACCGATCACATAACCCCTATAGGTCATTACTGTGACAATCTAAGAGCCCCAAGTCGACGAATGAATTACTGCGTCACTGCAATAAGGTAATAAGCATCGAACGTTCCCGGATTCGTACTTTGCACGCTAGTCGGCATTTCTCGTACGCTATTTCGCCTAGCCGTCGTTAACACGGCAGTACATGACATCGGTTTCATTGGCAACATTAATCATAATACAGACGTAGTACTAAGATATTATAGTGATGAGAAGAAACACAAGCATCTATGAACAACAGCATTCGCAGCAGCAGCAACAACAACAACAAATACAACGACATTTATCAACAGCAACGACAACAATAACAACAACAACAAAAACAAAAACAACAACAGCAAC
Organism: Priapulus caudatus; assembly: GCF_000485595.1. NCBI lineage: Eukaryota > Metazoa > Priapulida > Priapulimorpha > Priapulimorphida > Priapulidae > Priapulus > Priapulus caudatus. Next base: position 4,912 of record NW_014577575.1, read on the forward strand.
AACAACAACTAACACCAGCAACAGCAGCAACAACCAGTTTAATCATAGACCATGTAGGTTCATGCATGTCTGTGTATATATTTGGATAGCAAGGGACCTAAGGCAGAGCAATGCCACCACATCGAAGTAGCGAGGTGGTGATTTGCGATGCGCTTCTCCTGTAGACATTCAGCGCTTCATTTTGAATGCTTAACGGCGACTCTATTCCTTCGCTCGCCCACCTCTACAACACGTGCGCGGCCTGCCCGCCTCCGCGATCGTGAATGCCTGTACGGATTTAGTATTACTAGTATCGACATCATCTACTACGATGACCGCCGACTTAAGTGGGTAATTGCAGCCACGCACAGACCCACGCGCGCGGCCACACACACACACACACACACACACACACACACACAC
>NW_014577575.1:5338-12099 GCF_000485595.1 Priapulus caudatus
AGAGAGAGAGAGAGAGAGAGAGAGAGAGAGAGAGAGAGAGAGAGAGAAAAAGAAAAAATGAGAGGCAGTGGGAGGAGAGAGAAAGGAGAGAGGAATGGAGGGAGGGAGGGGAACTACACCATGGGTACACTACATGCAGTTACAGTTTCATTTACATCAATCCAAGATTGATAGCCTTAGACACATAAAAACGCGCTAACAATAATACTAAAAAGCGACAACACACCTTCACGAATAGTACGAAGATATGGGGTTTTGCTACGACAAAAAATAACATAAAAGATCTATATACGCGGGCCCACGCGCCGCGCCTATTATTATACAGTTACCTTACTAGGCATGATTAAAATAATTGAGGTAGCGCCACAATATATTTAAAATACGCACGCACGCACGCGCGCGCGCACGACCGCCCGCCCGCCCGCACGCACGCACGCACGCACGCACGCACGCACGCACACAATTGATCAATAATAACGTACATATCCAAGGCCGTGATTGTCAAAAGTCTATAATTACACGTTAGCATAACCTAATATATATATATATATAATATACATATATATATATGAATACTATAACTATAACTATAACATATACAATTAACGTGCTCTTGTTATTATCGACTCATGATGATCACGTGGTCGGCTGTTCCAGCACATGCGAGCACACTCCAGTCGCATCGCATAACCTGGGAAAAACAGGAATTCTTCCCAACAAAACAGGGATTCCTCCAGCGTTTCCCATCTGGACAATGCCGATAACCGTCAATACTACTTCATAGTCTCCCCGGTCGCTTTCCGGATTGTCTGGGATCTCCTTCTGCGATTGATAGTGGTGATACCAAGCTAAGCTGTGCAATCTAACTCTACACTGAACTAGTTTACACGTGAGCGACAGTAAAAGCACCTATGAATAAACTCCGCAAGATGTTTCGCACTACACAACTACCGCGACAAATTGTATATATATCGACCATGGATATAACAACTGCGTATACACGATATTATCATCCTAACGAGACCTAAACTCATCGTCCCGTGATAATATAGACGTACTGCACTAACACCGTGTTGGAGGTAAGATCGAAAAGAGAACGTGGTTTTGCTGGTATTCCAAACGTCTGACCAGCGCCACACGCCTCTAGAATGTCTCCACTGTGTGAATCCTGGGGTCCGCCACGTAGCTGACATGGTATTCCACCCATCTGACCAGCGCACCGCACGCCTCTAGAACGTCTCCACTGTGTGAATCCTGGGGTCAGCCACGTAGCTGACATGGTATTCCACACGTCTGACCTGCGCACCGCACGCCTCTAGAACGTCTCCACTGTGTGAATCCTGGGGTCGGCCACGTAGCTAACATGGTATTCCACACGTCTGACCTGCGCCACACACGCCTCTAGAACGTCTCCACTGTGTGAATCACGCTGTGGGCGAGGTAGGCTACCTCGCTGCCATACGCGGCGCCGCACACCTTGCACAGGTAGCTGCCGTCCTGCACCGCCGGCGCCCCCTGGCCGCACTCGAGCACGCCCGTCTCTCTCGCCGGAGCGTCAGCCTCGCTCGATTCCACGTCGTCTTGCGAGAGTTCCTCGGAATACCCTGCGTCCGTGTGCAGCCTGCCATCAAGCGCCGCGAGGTCGCTCAGGGAGATAGACCCGTTGTCTACCACAGCACTGCTGCTCAGGGTATTGAATCCACTGACTGGTCGGGTAGGCAAACTAGAGGCAATGGGTCTGTTGTCTAGAGGTATGAGGCTACTCAGGTCGATGGCTTCAGTGTCTAGAGGTATAGGGCTATCCAGGGCGACGCCTTCTGTGTCTAGATATGTAAAGCTTTTCGTGGCAATGGCTCCTGTGTCCAGATCCATAGGGCTACCAGAGGATATTGCTGCAGTGTCTACGTATGTAGGGCTACCAGAGGATATGGCATCCCCGTCACCACCGCCCGCCTCCATCCCCGTCACCACCGCCCGCCTCCATCCCCGTCACCACCGCCCGCTGCCCTCCCCGTCACCACCAACCGCCTCCCTCCTGGCTACCACCGCCCGCCACCACCGCCCATGCAGGTATATAGTTTCCCAACGCGTTTTTGAGCAATGATTTCGAAATAATTTTTTTTAAATAACTTGTGATTGAATAGCAGGCAGGCGTGCGTATGCGCAGTAACAGCAAATTTATTGCACGGTCAACGACACGGCTGATGATGGTTTACCTATGCCGCGCTGTTGGCTTTTCTATTGCTAGAAGTAGGAATATAAAGTACTTCCGGATGCAGCTGTGCGAGGAGCGACGGGGCATATAAGGGCAACCACATCCCGAGCCCTGTAATCATGAGTCTTCGGAAATCATCGTGTTTTGGGTCGCGTAGCGGTCAGCGTGATCACGCAAGCTATTACTTGTAATGATTTTTTTTCGCTGAATCCTTAACAATTTTCGCATTCAATTTCGTCGCAGAATAACGAATTTTTAAAAAATACAACGGATTTGTCTTTTTTTAATTCAATTTATTTTTATTTTTGACTGAATCCCGTACAGCATTGACTCAACAGTGTAGCATGAACACAGGCATAATAATACAATAAGTAAATATCATACAATATCGTAATTCAATACAAAAATCTCCTCTTTGCCACGGTCATTTCTTGATAGACACAGAGTCAAGAAATACCCAAACACCCAAACCATGATTTGTTGTATGTTATTTGTTAGTAAATATGCAAAGATCTGTAGCAACCACAGGTCCACAGCGCAATATGAACGTCAACAATCAACCCATAGTGCCACAGACGCACCCTCAGTCCTCTTGTTCATTCCGCATCACTTTGTCTTCGTATGCATTTTAACCGCCGGCTGTGCTTAGAGTGACAATCTAGGTAATAAATATCACGCCTGGTGGAGAATTATAGGTGTTATATAGCGGTAATATAGAAGCGTCATTATTTATGTATACGCTACAGCACATCGCAGCAGCAGGGAGTTCCCTTTGATAATTGAGCTTCTACTCAGGTATGCATTATTCAAGCAACATACGCGTGTGTGTATTTCGCTCATTCTGAATCGAGTCATTAATTTTGACTTCGTAATTATGATTTTGGGAGATAGAAGGCATGCGCGGGCACATTATATTATGTGTAAATACACGTAATATTTTGCAGTATTAGAGATACTTAAACTGAGGATGTTCAGATATGAATTATCATTAAAAAATCTAATATACGTGTTCTCTCTGGCTTTGAGCCTATAAATTCGAATCGACTTTGCTTTAATATAAATTTTACTTCTTGCATGTGTACATAACATGCTTACTGACTTTCAGACAAACATCTAGGCGAATATGGTGACAGAAGTCCGATCCACACATAAGACAATGATACCACATTTTACACAACATCAATGTCACAGCGCTACACCATAATAACTTCAAGCAACAAAGATTTAGCAATAGTAACAATACACATATAGGCCATATATACGCACTCACAAATTATAGAAGCTAAATAATGCACATATTATTCACAAACATGGGGAGGGAGACTCAAAATAATTTTTGATGTCAAAGTTTTAGCAACGTTATTGGATTAAATTTTAATTAAAATATTCAGTGAGTCTGAATAATATATTTAATTAAAAAATTAACGTTTATATTACGTCCCCCCCCTATTATGTGCACAATTATATCGATAGATATATAATGAGTGAACGCGAACCGGCATGAAAAATACGCATTACGCATTGAAAACACTATTGTTGCGTATTTGTACGCGTATTTTGCAACCACCCCGTGCCAAGCGCCGAAGCCAATCAAATTGCCATCCAATTCCGATAACATCGACTAACTACAATGTCGGCAACAATATAGGCAACAAAACGCAACCGGCTTCCAACACACACAAAAACACAATTGCGTTTCTAATTCCATCGATCGCGCTTTACCTTTACAACTTATTTATAAATAATAAAACGGCGTTTATAAAGGTTATTAGTGCAAAATGTACGGGTAATGAGACCTGATTAGGTGGCGGGGGGGAAGGTGCTCGCCGTTTGACTGGTAGACATGTACGAATATGGGAATGGGCATCACTGCGGGATAGAGAAAAACCAGGTTCTACTAGACTACGCACGCACGCACGGACGTACACACATGCGCGCACACACACACGCACACACACACACTCGCACGCGCCCACACACACACACTCGCACGCGCGCAGACACACACGCATACTCACACTCACACACGTGCACACACACATGCACGCATGCATACGCACACACACACACGCACGCATACATTTAGTCCCACACACTAACAACTTCTCTATCCTCGACCTCGTCCTTGAGTCTGTATTCAGATCAGAATTCAGATCTTTCACTGCTCAAAACTTTGCCAGACGATTTCGGGAAAAGCTTAGATGAGCGAGAAGTAATCGTTTGGCTCCCTGGGATTTGGACAACCTCTAGGATATGAGAGCATGCATGGCGAGCTGTGCTTGAACATCGCTGGAAAGCCAAGAGTTATTTAATTGCCGTGGGGAATACCAATATGAAGGGAGGCCCAGTGTTATTGCTGTTACTCCTGCTGCTGATGCTGCTGCTACTGCTGCTGTTGTTACTGTTGCTGCTGTTGCTGCTGTTGTTGCTGTTGTTGTTGTTGTTGTTGTTGTTGTTATTGTTGCTGCTGCTGATGATGATGATGGTAATGATAAAGCTATTTCTCATGCTGCTGCTGCTGCTGCTGCTGCTGCTGCTGAGGATGATGATGATGATGATGATGATGATGATGATGACGGTAATGATGATGATGATGATGATAATGATGATGATGATGCCGTGTCTGCTTCGGACTATTTTTAGTGCCAGGTCCTATTTCGCCTGCACTCTCATCTACTGATTTCCTCACGGTTAAGTGATATTGCTTTCTTAAAAACAATCCATTAAGCCATGCTGTGTGCACCTCTATATATCAAATGTCTCTATGCAATATGCTTACAATTAATCTGCTCTGCACCACTGTCCTCGGCTGTGAGTATAATAATACGTCACGTCCCTTCACCCCTATCCCGTTACGACGAACTAGAGTTTGAAGTCTTAGCGTCTTGCTTCAATAAAATAGACTCCGATTGAATGTCGTGCATGGGCTACTGCCTTAAATGACAAATTCAGCGAAAATTCATCACGACTGATGCGTGTGTGCGTGCGTGTTTGCGTGCGAGCGTACGTGCGTGCGAGCGCGCGTGCGTGCGAGCGCGCGTGCGTGCGAGCGCGCGTGCGTGCGAGCATATGTGTACACGTGTTTTTCGCAATACGGTCGTGAATATTGAAACCCTTCGCGCGTACATGTCGCCCTGTTTCGCTTGTATTTTCATCAGGAAAACTCTACTCGCAGCCCAACTCATGAATGTCGTATATGGCTGAATGTCTACTGCTAGATTATACAACAGAAAACCTAGCGAATGTGGATTATTTTGTTATACGTTTTACGTTTGTACGTGCTTACGTTTGACGGACAAGTAATGATCAACTCGTGGATTGTTTACGTCATTCGAGGCACTACGACCACAGATATTAACGGGATAAATAATTCAAAAAGCGTGAATTAGTTGAATGCACATAAGTACCTTTAAATGTAAAATAAATACATTTTACGAATATTTGCAGCGATTTATTGCAAATGAATATCGAGCTGTATAGTTTGAGGGAAGGCACCTTTGATGATTGCTGACGTCTGAAGCATACGTGGATTAATGCGATCATACATCATGCTACGGTGTCTCCGCTTTTTTCTAACATCAAGCACGGAGTGCATGTTCACAAACTATTACTACATGCGCGTTGATTGATGAGTTGAATAGATGACGTCGCGCAATAATCGTTGCTCACGGCAACGCGTGCGTGCTGTCTGCGCGTATAGACCGTAATATTTTGAAATGCGTAAAAGCAGATGACTGCATGTATGCTCGCGTAGTGTAACGATGTGATGATGCGTGAATATTCATGGCTACGGATATGGTATTTATGCATAGGCGTATAGTTTGGCAACTGGTCACACAAATAGTCGTTGTGTGTATTGGTCAGACTGAAGAACATGCGCGCGCGCTCGTGTGTGTGTGTGTGTGTGTGTGTGTGTGTGTGTGTGTGTGCGTGTGTGTGTGTGTGTGTGTGTTTGTGTAAGCGTGTGTGTGTGAGTGTGTGTAGGTGCGTGTATTTCTCTCTCACCCGTATAGGGGCACGCTATATCCTCCGGTGGCGTTCACATGTAGGCTCGTCAGACGCATTTCCGTACAGTTGGCGTCCATGCCCAACACACCGCTCCCTGCAGTCATGGTAGCTGCTGCTGCTGCTGCTGCTGCTGCTGCTGCTGCTGCTGCTGCTACTGCTGCTGCTGCTGCTGCTGCTGCTGCTACTGCTCCTACTGCTACTGCTGATGCTGCTGTTGTTGTTGTTGCTGCTGCTGCTACTACTGCTGATGCTGCTGTTGTTGTTGTTGTTACTGCTGCTGCTGCTACTGCTGATGCTGCTGCTGTTGTTGTTGCTGCTGCTGCTGCTGCCACTGGTGGCGGTGGCGGTGGTGCTGCTGCCGTTCACGTCAGCTTATTGCGTTAGCTTTGCTGGAAATACGTTCACGTACATATTAACCATATTAACACAAACAAACAAACACATTATTACGAGGTGTAAATAAATATATATGTATAAATGAATAAATAAATGAATAAATGAATAATTTAATAAAATATATTCCACCGTTTTTAGGTGA
>NW_014577575.1:13422-17649 GCF_000485595.1 Priapulus caudatus
GAGAGAGAGAGAGAGGGAGAGAGAGAGAGAGAGAGAGAGAGAGAGAGAGAGAGAGAAAGAGAGCGACAGTAACTAGTATGCTGTGTCTATAGGCACAGACACATGCAGTGCATCGCTCACATGGAGAGTAGAACTATTGGATGTGACCAATAGTTGACACACGTGCACGGCGCTACGTGAACTAAACGAGTCGAACCCGTTATCTTCGTATCGGCACGTAACGTACCCCGACGTTTTATTCTTCATTTTCATCCCAATATTGACTGGCGAACAACGCGGATTGCCAGGCTCGACGTACGTTTGTTTTGTTCGTATACTAATATCGAGATCATGCGAGTGATCACTATCGGTGTCGCTAGACTGGACTTACCGCAATTTTCAGTGGATTTCTATCACGCCTTTATCCTTCCCACGCATCTAGGTCCATGTCACATGCATTCTCAAAGCATTCCAACGTATAATTAACATTCAGACGATCTTTAGTGCAGGCGTGAGTTCATACAATCAATGAATTAACAATTCAGTGTATTACACATATATAATAACAGCGGCCATTATAATAACAGCACACATATAACAACACTCGGAAATAAATGGAATGTTGTTAATTTCATTTTCGGACGATTCCATTTCCACTGGGTGTCGCAGGTTTTTGCGCATAACCTCCAAATAAAATTTATCATAGGTGTTAACACATCAATTATGTACTTTTAGTTGTAGGCTCACATTTTGTGTTACCAGAAACTGGAAATATCAAGTATGCGGTTACAAAATGCAAGTTTGGAATGCAAAAACTATGAGGAAGAAACGCCATAAAGATATAAGATATAGATAGCCTTTGTGTTGGCTTTTCTTTGTGTGTGATTTGTTGCCTGTGCTGTGTGTTGTGTGATCTTCAATTGTTGTGCTTTAATTTTTCTTTCCCTGTCAATTATTGTTCAGCTATGCGTCTGTGAGCGTTTTTTTCTTTTCTGATAGTCTCTCTCTTTCTCTCTCTCTCTCTCTCTCTCTCTCTCTCTCTCTCTCTCTGGGCTCATGTGGCTCTCGGGCTCATGTGGACTCAGGGTAATTTGCATGTAGTTTATTTATTATTTATTTGTTTTTCATAACAACTCTCATATATATTTTTTATTATCCAATCGTATTGTCATTCATGGTTTAACGTTAAGTAACTAACTGTAGTTAGCGGAGTGGCTGACTTGAAGTCTGTATAGTCAATTCGCCCTCCCTCGCTGTATTTATTTTAAAAAAATGGTTGTGATATATGTAACAATGTAATATACTTGAAAGCGTAAATAAATTTCAAAATCTAAAAATTTAAATCTAAAAAATCTAAATCGTATGACTGCTATTTTAAAAGTCAGTGTGTAGACTGCAGACTCGATGTTACATGTAGAGTGCGGGCTTCGCATACCGTTGCAACAAGGAGGGCAACAGGTCAGGATCATGAGCAGAGGCGAGAACTAACTAACTAACTAAATAACTAACTAACTAACTAACTAATTAACTATCTAACTATCTAACTATCTAACTATCTAACTAACTAACTAACTAACTAACTAACTAACTAACTAACTAACTAACTAACTAACTAATTAACTAATTACCTAACAACAATATAACCTAATAATAAATTACCTAACTAACTGACTATTATCTATACATACTCTCTTCACGCCTAAACTAACTAACTCGCCCTGCACAACTAACTTAAGTATCCCGCTACGCCTGGTTCACCAACATGCGGAGCCAGGGCCTGCCTATCTGAAGCCACCACAGCTTACGCTTGCAGCAAACACTGCAAACCGCTGCTGACGACGAGCGTGGGTTTGTAAGGAGTCTTAGCCAGTTGTTCTAGTGACCAAGTCTAGCGTTCGCTTGGCGAATGCAGCGCAAATTAGTCAACTAAATTACTCGTAAATTAACTTCAATCGCCACCGGCGCTACGAACAGCTGTCCATCGCCTGTGCCGTTAGCCGCTGGTAGTGAGAAAGAAAGAAAAGAGAGAGGGCGAGAGGAGTCGGAGGCGAGAGAGAGAGGAGCCGCGATCGAGAGAGATGAGACAGAGATAAGAAAAAAGAGAGAGGAGGGAGAGAGGAGAAAAAGAGAGAAAGAGAGAATGACGGGCAGAGCGGGGGTTGAAATAAAAAGCTCGAGAGACGACGTGCGGAAATGGTCAAGCAGACTGTGGATGTGAGAAACGATAGCGGGACAGAGGAAGATGGGAGAAGAGGGACGGGGAGGGAGAAAATGAGGAAACGAGCAGGACGGGAGAAGCAAGCGCGGAGCGGTGAGAGTAAAAACGAGAAATGAAATCGAGAGAAAACGAAACTGTCGTGTGGCTTCGGAATGCGGAATTATTCTGCCTCCGATTTACCATCCTCTTTCTTCTCCTTCACATCCTTCCTCCTCCACTTCTCCTCCTCCCATCTCTCCTCTTTCTCCTCCTTCCCCTCCTTTCCCCCTCTTCCTCTATCCTTTTCATCATTATTCGTTTCTCCTCCTCCTTTTGTCTCAACCCGTTATCCTTTTCCTCCCCCGCTCCCCTAGTCGCCGCTCACTTTCTCCTCGCCTGCTCTTCCCCCCACTCCCCATCATCTCGCCCGAAGACAATACAGGATTATACCGGGTGTTTGGGATCGACCGCTATAAATACTTATATACTACGCAAGATTTCTGGTCGATTCCTGTTGCCAATAATTAGAGTGACGGTACGAAAATTCCAATTATTTCGAGTGAGGTTTTTGTAAAAAGTATATACGTTTCGAAAGCCGCTTTCCTGGCTTCGCGCCACAGGCTTTGCGCGTTTCGGGAAATGCGCGCCACGCTGTGCGTGTGCCTTAACCGGTGTTTGTGTGTAAGATTACGGCATGGAAAGGCGCCGTTCTGTGCACGCGTGCGTCCGTGCCTACGTTGCCGTGCCTGCGGGTTGTGCTAATGTCGTGATACATGTCTGCGTGTTTGTGCGGTTCGTCCGTATGTGCGATTTGCTGCGGCGTGCATGTGTACGCGCCATCCATTCGCACGTCGCCGAGAGTTTACATCATTACGTTTATATCAGTGTGTTTCGCGCGCGCGCGTGTACGTGCGTGCATGATGCCGGATATACATAATCTCTATATATAGTAGCCACCAGCTTCTTTTATCTGTGCTCTAGGACTCGCTGCCGACGAAACAACGTAGTGAAGTCGCTTCATTTCCTCCGCATTTCTTTTCACGGAAGTCGCAGGTGTTTCGGTGTTCCAGGCAATCAGTGACCGCAGTCTGAAGGAGAGAAAGGGCTAATAGAAACACGACCGAATTTTCTGACGGTATTTCCAGCCGTGTATGTTTTAGTTAAAGCTGTGAGTGCCAATGATGCTGCCTGGAGCAGTATTTTTTTATTCAGTGAGGAGGAAGAAAACTGCATCCACCGCGCGTGGCTTGTTCGGCGCAATCTCCCGGCGTTGACAAATTCTATCATCTCCGATTTACCGATTGACTTGCTCGCGAACAAAAACTACGGTCCCAATGAACTTCGCCCTCTCGCGGACGTCGTGCTTTCTCTTGCGACTCGTGTTCATCACACGGGTAGTACCAGCACGCGACGAACCGCGCCTCTGCGCACGCACAAATTCGCAGTGTCACGTCATCTCAAGGTTTTGGCAGTAAATGACACATTAGTGACAGTCGTCGACGACAGCTGAGCCCTCTGGCGGCCAAATACGCAGCATGCCTTGAAATTGAAGCCAAAGCCGGTAAACCGTGTTAGTTCCCTTTCCCAAACACGACGTAATCTTCCTAGCAACTGAGTAAAATACGTTTAGCGTAGCTGCGATGTTAAAGATAGTAGTTAAAACACGTTTCCAATATCGCGGTAGATTTCTCCCAGAATGTGCCGGCGGAATTTGACTCTCCAACAAATTTTGTATGAAAACCTAATTTCTGTGTTCCCTGTAAACAGTATGGTATCAAAGCATACAATGTGTAGAATTAAACTGTACGCGTACATCATAGAGTTCGGATTCGCGCTTACGCTCCGCGGCTTCCTGTCTACTCCTCCCTCCCCTTCTTTCCCCTACCTCTACTTCCCCTATCTTCCCTCAAGTCGTGATCTCATTATACTCCTGTTTTCTTTCTCTCTCTCTCGCCCTCTCTCGTCGCTTTCTCTTCTCTCTCTCTCTCCTCTCTCCTGTTCTCATCTCTCTCTCTATCTCTTCTCTGCTCCCTCTCTATCTCTCTCTTGGC
>NW_014577575.1:17659-33012 GCF_000485595.1 Priapulus caudatus
GATATTGCTGCAGTGTCTACGTATGTAGGGCTACCAGAGGATATGGCGGCAGTGTCTACGTATGTAGGGCTACGAGTAGATATTGCTGCAGTGTCTACGTAAGTAGGGCTACCAGTAGATATTGCTGCAGTGTCTACGTATGTAGGGCGACCAGTAGATATTGCTGCAGTATCTACGTATGTAGGGCTACCAGAGGACATGGCGGCAGTATCTACGTACGTAGGGTTACCAGTAGATATTGCTGCAGTGTCTACGTATGTAGGGCTACCAGAGGACATGGCGGCAGTATCTACGTACGTAGGGTTACCAGTAGATATTGCTGCAGTGTCTACGTATGTAGGGCTACCAGAGGACATGGCGGCAGTATCTACGTACGTAGGGTTACCAGTAGATATTGCTGCAGTGTCTACGTATGTAGGGCTACCAGAGGATATTGCTGCAGTATCTACGTATGTAGGGTTACCAGTAGATATGGCTGCAGTATCTACGTACGTAGGGCTACCAGAGGACATGGCGGCAGTGTGTGCAATAGTAGGGGAGCTGTTGAGGTCGGTGCCCTCACGCGGCGAGCGTGAGATGGGCGCATCAGGCCGCGGCGCATGCTTGCGCGCGTGAACCTTCAGTGCGATGCGCTTGCTAAACGATGCGTCGCAGGCACCACACGAATACGGCGTTGCCTTCTCCTGCGCCGTGGCCGCTGCCTTCTCCTGCGCCGTGGCTGCTGCCTTCTCCTGCGCCGTGGCTGCTGCCTTCTCCTGTGCCGCCGCAGCCGTCTCTCTTGCATTGCTTGCCCGCTGCTCCGTCAAGCCGCTGCCGGGTCCTCGTCGTTCCTTCAAGGGGGCGCCGGGGTCGCCGCGGCCCGCGCCGCTCCGCAATCCTAGCGCTTCTCGCCGAGCGTCGACGGTCGCGCTCCGAAACTGTCCGCTGCCGGGAACCCGCGCTGCACCGCCGCCGCCGCCTCCCAACGTCTCATCGTCGTCGTCGTGGCAACCGCGCAGCTCGTGCGCGCGGCACTTCTTCAGTGAGGAGAAGCGGACGGCGCACGCGGAACACGAGTAGGGTTTCGGCGTGTTGTGCGCGCGGTGCACATGCAGCTTGAGGTTGCGCGACTGCGCGAACGACCGTCCGCACACGGTGCAGTCATGCTCGCCCCCACCTACGCCTCTGCCGCCACCACCGCTACCTCCGCCTCCTCTGCCTCTGCCTCCGCCTCCTCTGCCGCTGCGGCTTTTGCCTCTGCTGCTGCTGCTGCCGCCTCCCTTGAGGCCGTGCGCGAGGTTCATGTGGATGCGCATGTTGCGCGGCTTGGCGAAGGTCTTCGCGCAGATCTCGCACACTGCCGACGCCGCCGCCGCGCTGGCCGGCACGGGCGAGCCGTCAGCCAGCGCGCCGTGGCCGAGGTTGAGGTGAATGCGCAGGTTGCGCAGTGTCGCGAACGATCGGCCGCACAGCTTGCAGTCGAACGGCGGCGGGGGCGGGGGCGGGGGCTGCGCGGCGGGGGCGGGTTTGCTGTCGAGCTTGCCCGGGTTGTGCGTGTAGCTGTGCGCGAGCAACGCGCCGTAGTCGCCGAATGCTTCCGGGCAGATGTCGCACTCGTACTGCACGAAGGTGCCCGCTGCAGAGGCGCCCCCTCGCGCTGGTACCGCCGCCGCCGTGACCCCCGGGGGATCGCCGCTCGGGGTCGTCGTCGCTGCGGCGGCCGGAAACTGCGTGTCCTTCCGCTCGCGCAAGCGCCGGTCGGCCAGCTCGTGGACGCGCGCGTGGCACGTCAGGTGCGTCTTCTGCGCAAAGCGCTTGTCGCAGCGCGCGCACGCGAACGGCCGCTCGCCCGTGTGCAAGCGCGCGTGCGTCTTCAGGTGCGAGCTCTGCGCGAACGTCTTGTCGCAGATGCGGCAGCGGTGCGGCCGTTCACCCGTGTGCACGAGCCGGTGAACCTTCAGCTGCGCGAGGTTCGTGAAGGCCTTGTCGCAGGCGTCGCACGCGTGCGGGCGTTCCCCCGTGTGCGCGCGCATGTGCTTGCGAAGGTAGCTGCGCGACGCGAACGTGCGCTCGCAGGAGTCGCACGCGTGCGGGCGTTCCCCCGTGTGCGTGCGCATGTGCGCCTTCAGGTTGCTTAGCTGCGTGAACGCGTGGCCGCAGACTTCGCAGCTGTGGCGCTTGCTCGCGGCGTGGATCAGCGCGTGCTTCGAGAGCGCCGAGCTGGAGCCGAACGCCTTGCCGCACGTGCCGCACGCGTACGGACGCTCCCCGGTGTGCGAGCGCCGGTGCGAGAGCAGGTTACCGCAGTAGGCGAACGTCTTGCCGCACACGCCGCACGTGTACGGCCGCTCGCCCGTGTGCGTGCGCGCGTGGATGCGCAGGTGAACCTGCTGCGCGAACGTCTTGCCGCACGCGACGCACACGTAGGGACGCTCGCCGGTGTGCGTGCGCGCGTGCGACTTAAGATTGGACGCCTGCTTGAAGCGGCGGTCGCAGAACTTGCAGCGGTATGGCCGCACGTCCGTGTGCACGCGCTCGTGGCAGCGCGCCGCCGTCGCCGTCGTGAACGCCTTCGAGCAGACGGAGCACGAGTAGGGCTTCTCTCCCGTGTGGACGCGCGCGTGAACCTTCAGGCTCTCGTGGTGCGCGAACGTGGCGTCACACTCGCGGCACTCGTACGGCCGCTCGCCCGTGTGGACGCGCGCGTGCGAGCGCAGGTGCCCCGACTGCGTGAAGCGCTTGTCACAGACGCCGCACACGTACGGCTTTTCGCCCGTGTGGATGCGCGCGTGCGTGCGCAGGCCCGTGCGCAGCCGGAAGCGCTTCTCGCACACCTTGCACTTGAAGGGTCGCTCGCCCGTGTGGATGCGTGCATGCAAAAGGGCGCCGGTCGCCGTCGAGAACGCGGCGCGGCAGTAGCGGCAGCCGTACGGACGTTCCCCCGTGTGCGTGCGTGCGTGTGTATATATATATATATATATATATATATATATATATATATATATATATATAATATATATTGCACATTCCTAACAAAAAGCGCCTTTTTATTTAAATAATAATGAGTAATCACAAATGTAATAAAAAGTAATAAATATAATAAAAACGTATAAAGTAATAATAAATTAGAACAGAATGTGTTTTTAGAAGAACAGAAGTAGAGAATTTGTGATGGAAATTTAATCGCAGTTGCGGTCATATTAAAGGACTCCCCGAGCGTGTGTAAGAAGAGGGGGAGAAGAGAAGAGGCAGGAGATGGCCCTTGTATTGTGTGACTTAAGTGTGTTGTCTTCCCAATCACCGAACTCTGCAGAACTTTTTAGATAGCATCGTAAACCTTCGTTTACCATCGTTAGCCTTTGCTACCCTCTAAATGACTTACCAGAGAATAAATGAAGAGAATTATCGCGATAGGTCTCTCGGCTGACTTATGCTATTTTGACCACGTGCTGCCACCTACTGTAATAAAATAGTGCTAATGACATAGACTTGGTTTATATATATATATATATATATATCAAGAGCTAATCATGGTATATATATGAAGTGTATGTGTGTATGATAGAGGGATAAACTACCTCGTTCACATTATACTAGCTATCTGAGGAGTGGAAGATTCATTCAGTAACGAACTGCTTATTGATGAAATAATTACGCGTTTACTAGAAAGAAGTAAAGAAGAAATTCACCTCGATTATGCGCTATAAATGACAACCGCGTTCCGAAATTGTAGCACGTACGCTGACATTTAGGACAAACTGCCACAGTCTTCAATCGCTGTTACGTAATGAAATACGAACGCCACGCGGTATGTACACCCGTCAGTTATTATGCAGACAATGATGAAAGGCAGCCATACCAGTTTCCTGATCATAACCAAGATGATGAGGCCACGTGCAGGAAATACATTATTTAAATGACTATTTACCAGCAGCGATCCTATTACGACATCGACGGATACATTGTGTCAACCTATATCGTTTCTCCGGTCTATAAACGTAACCTCAATAGTCAAGCTATGGATGAATATGCATCACGTATCGCACAGTTAGGTATATTTATCTCTCTCTCTACTAACTATCTAACTAACTAACTAACTAACTAACTAACTAACTAACTAACTAATTAACTAATTACCTAACAACAATATAACTAATTAATAATTACCTAACTAACTGACTATCTATCTATCTATATAGCTAGCTAACTAACTAACTCGCTCACTAACCAACTAACTATCCCGCTACGCCTGTCACCAACATGCGGAGGCGCTGCTATTCTGAAGCCACCACAGCTTACGCTGCAGCAAACACTGCAAACGCTGTGACGACGAGCGTGTAAGGGGTCTACAGTTGTCTAGTGAGTCTAGGTTTGCTGGCGATGCAGCGAAATTAGTCAACTAATTACTCGTAAATTAATTCATCGCCACCGGCGCTACGCAGCTGTCCATCGCTGCGTTAGCCGCGAGTAGCTGAGGAAGAAAGAAAAAGAGAGGGGGAGGGAAGTCGGAGGGGAGAGAGAGAGAGAGAGAGAGAGAGAGAGAGAGAAAGAAAAAGAGAGAGGAGGGGAGAGAGAGAAAAAGAGAGAAAGAGAGATGAGGGGAGAGCGGGGGTGAAATGAAAGCGAGAGAGGTGGGAAATGGTAAAGAGATGTGGTGTGAGAACGAGGGGACAGAGGGAGATGGGAGAGAGGGGGGAGGGAGAAAAGGAGGAACGAGAGAGAGGGAGAAGCAAGCGGGAGCGGGAGAGTAAAAAAGAGAATGAAATCGAGAAAAACGAAGCTGTCGTGTGGCTTCGAATGCGGATTTTCTGCTCCGATTTGCCATCCTCTTCTTCTTCTTCACATCCTCCTGCTCCCACTTCTTCTCCTCCCTTCTTCTCCCTCCTTCTCCTCCTTCCCCTCCTCTTCCCCTTCTTTCTCTACCTTTTCATTATTATCGTTCCCCTCCTCCTTTTGTCTCCACCCGTTTCCTTTCCTCCCCCGTTCCCCCTAGTCGCTCCTTCTCCTCCTCCTCCTGCTCTTCCCCTACTCCCCATCATCTCGCCCCGAAGACAATCAGATTTACCGGGTGTTTGGGATCGACCGCTAATGCTTAATATCTACGCAGATTTCTGGTCGATTCCTGTTGCAATATTAGATCTCGGACGAAAATTCCAATTACTCGAGTGAGGTTTTTGTAAAAGCATATACGTTTCGAAAGCCGCTTTCCTGGTTGCGCACAGCTTTTGCGGTTTCGGAAATGGCGCGCACGCGTGCGTGTGCGTGAACCGGTGTTAGTGTGTAAGATTACGCCCATGGAAAGGCGCGTTTGTGCACCCGTGCGTTCGTGCCTACGTGCGTGCTTGTGGGTGCGCTAATGCGTGAGTACATGTCTGCCTGTGTGTGCGTTCGTCCGTATGTGCATGTGCGCGCGTGCGTGTGTACGCGCATCCATTCGCACGTGCGAGAGTCTGTACATCATACGTTTATATCAGTGTGTTTGCGCGCGCGCGTGTACGTGCGTGCATGTGGGATATAATATCTCTATATATAGTATATAGTAGTATATATAGTAGCACCAGCTTCTTTATCTGTGTGCTAGACTCGTCCGACGAAACAACGTGTGAAGTCGCTTCATTTCCTCCGCATTTCTTTCCACCAGAAGTCGCAGGTGTCGTATTCCAGGCAATCAGTGACCGCAGTCTGAAAGAGAGAAAAGGCTAATAGAACACGACCGATATTTTCTACCGGTATTCACAGCCGTGTATGTTTTAGTTAAAAGCAGTGAGGCCAATGATGCTGGCTCGTGAGTATTTTTTTCAGTGAGAGGAGAGAAAACCGCATCCACGCGCGTGGACTTGTTCGCGCAATCTCCCGGCGTTGACAAATTCTATCATCTCCGATTTACCGATTGATTGCTCGCGACAAAATAGGCTGAACGCGCGGGAGTGTGCTTTCTCTTGCGAGTCGTGTTCCATCACACGGAGTACAGCACGCACGAACCGCGCCTCGCGCACGCACATCGCAATGTCACGTCATCAAGTGTTTGGTAAATGACAATCAGTGACAGCGTCGGCGACAGCTGAGCCCTCTGGCGGCCAGATAGCAGATGCTTGAAATTGAAGCCAAAGAGGTAACCGTGTTAGTCTCCTTTCCCAAACCGATGAAACTTCTAGAACTGAGTAAATACGTAGGCGTAGCTGCGAGTTAAAGATAGTAGTTAAAAACGTTCCAATAGCGCGGTAGTTTTCTCCCCGAATGTGCGGCCGATTTTGACTCCCACCAATTTTGTATGAAAACCTAATTTCCGTGTGTAAACAGTAGTTAATCAAAGATCTAAGTGTGAATTAAACTGTACGCGTCCATCATAGAGTTCGATTCGGTTACGGCTCCGGCTTCTTCTACCTTCCTCCCCTCTCTCCCCCTACTCTACTTTCCCCTATCTCCCTCAGTCTGTCTCATTATCTCTTTTTTCTTTCTCTCTCTCTCCCTCTCTCTCGCTTTCTCTCTCTCTCTCTCTCTCTCTCTCTCTCTCTCTCTCTATCTCTCGCTCCCTCTCTATCGCTCTCTAGATCAATCTATTGGGCCAGCTCTTTTACTCTATTGTTAGAGCACTTATGCTAACTCTAACATCCACTTACACTATTGTACAACCTCATTGTGAGCCCTGTGTTGGCCCTTCTGGGCCACCACTCATCTACTCAGCGTTATCGCTCACGTCAGATAGATAAATACCTGCGCACAATAGATCTCTAATGCCATGGCTCGCATGATCATGCAACACGTTTGTTTAAATGTTACGTTTAGCCGCGAATACAGATGAAGTCTGCTTCCGCTTGTATCTATGCTAGACTGTGCAGTCTCAAGCATCTCAAAGGAATCTCACATATGAGATCCTACACCTTCACTCTACGGTCGATGTTCCTATACGTTGGCAAAAGGGCGCTAAAGCCGTGATGCTTTCGGCTTATTCACTAACCCGCCTACTCACCCCTCTTCGCTTTCGTGCTTCGCCCACTTCCGCGAATTTTCCTGCGACAACTACAGTAACAGTGGGCGTGACTGCGGGGCGTGCTGCGCTTTTCAACGTAGCGCCAATCTCATAAAAGGCGTTATATACTATTGCTATATATAATGCTGCTCACCCTCCTCCTCGTCGCTCCGCGGGGGCGCCGCCTTCTCCGCGTCGGCGTGCGCGGCTGCGCGGTGCGCCGTGAGCTCGTTGAGCTGCGAGAACGACGCGTCGCAGCGCCCGCACTCGTACGAGGTGAGGCTGACGGCAGCGGTGTCGGTGTCGTGAGTGCGCACATGCGCCTGCATGCGCTTCAGGTGCGTGAAACCGCGCCCGCAGACGTGGCACTGGAACGGCTTGGCGTCGGCGTGCGAGCGAGAGTGCGCGCTCAGGTCCTCCTTCGCCGCGAACGCGCGGGGGCAGAGGTCGCAGCGGAGCGGCCGCGCGGCGCCCACGCCGCCGTGCGACGCGCAGTGGAACAGGAACTCCGACTCGTCCGCGAACCCCACCTGGCAAACGACGCACGTGAAGTTGTGCCGCTCGGCGGACTGCGTCGTCGTCGCCGAGGGCGACCGCCGCCCGCCGCCGCCGGTCCGGTGGCTGCGCAGGTGGTTCGACAGCTGCTTCGGCTTGTCGAACGTCGCCCCGCACTCACCGCACGCGAACGTTCCACCCGCAGCGGCTGCGTCGAGCGTGCACGCGTGGTTGGCAAGCTGCGACGGCTTGAGGAAGGCGGCGGCGCACTTGTCGCAGCGGTAGACGAGCCCCGCGGCCTCTATCGCCGCGTGCTGGTCGGTGTGCCGCCGCAGGTGGTGTGGCTGCCGGAACGCGGCCGCGCACAGCGAGCACTTGTACGGACGCTCGCCCGTGTGAATGCGCATGTGCACCTTCAGCGTGCCCTTGCTGAAGAACGACTTCTTGCAGACGGTGCACTCGCACGGACGGCGACCCTTCCACGAGCGCGCGCTCACCGCCGACGACGTGGCGCGCAGCTCCGGCACGCGTCTCTTCTCCTCCTCCTTCTCCTCCTTCTTCACGGCGGCGCAAACGATCACGGACCCGGAAGAATCGCGGAGGTCCTTGATCAGGGCGTCGACGGGCGTCAGTACGATGCGCGAGCCCCGCAGCTTGACGTCGGCTGTCGTCGCGGTGACGTCGTTGCTCGCCATCGCCTCGCTCTCGCCGAGCCACGGTGTGATACTGAGAACGTCGTCGTCGTCGTCGTCGTCGTCCGCAGTGCCCTCGCTTCCATCCGGCAGCATCCTTGAGATGGAGTACGCCGTCGTCACCGTGCAGATGCTCTCCGGGCTCACTTCCCGTCGCCGCGGCGACGGACAACCCGCGGATGAGCCGAGTCCCACGTCGTCGCCGAGGTAGGAGTCGGGGGGATCACTGTCGTCGTCATCGTCGGGGTCGAGGGGTTCCAGCTTCGGGACGACCCGCGGGTCGAGCGCGCGGCGGCCGGCGGCGCCCTCTGCGCGTGCCACCGCGGGACCGCCGCCGACGTTCCTATCAGCCGACGTCACGTAGTTCGCCGCAGAGCGGAGGTCGTCGTTGCGTTGTTCGACGCCGGGCCGCCCGCCGTCGCGGCGGTCGTCGGGGTCGTGACCCTGCGAGACGAGCATGACGCAGTGCGTGCGTTTCGCGTGCTCGACGAAGTCCTGCTCGCTGTAGAAGCACTCGCTGCACGCCTTGCAGCGGTAGTGCAGCAGCACCTCGCTCGCGCGGAGCTCCGCGTGTGCCGCTGTCGTCACCATGGCAATGGGCGCGGCGTTCCCTGGGCGACGTCGCGTAATGGGTGTGGTCGCGTGACGGCGGAGGTGGCGGCGGTGCGATCACATCTAGACAAATAAAAGATGAATTAGCATGCCGTTAAATGGATGTCGAATGTGATTAGAGGATCCGGGGTGGTGGCAAACTGGATAGGCCACAAATGATCTGTGGTTTGAGGCCCACCCCGATTGATTCACTGCTGCTAAGAGCCCGAGACTTTATCTTGATTTGTTCCGAGGAGGACGTGACATTTGTATCACTAGCTAGGAGATAGGTTTCACCACCAACCCTAGCTCCAAGAAACGATCTTGCTAGGGTTAGAAGACTGTTTCAAACATTGGCTGCAGCTAAACATGTAGTTGTCTTATTTGCCAAGTATCGCCAAAGAACACTTCACGTGATATACTAAATGAATCAGTATACATCCACCTTCTTGTAACCATCAGTGCGCTACGATGCGCTGGGTACTTACGGGGTTACAGCGACTTTTTGAGACGAATGCAACCAAATTTATGAATTTGCCACCATGTTGCATCACTCCAACTGTGACTAAAATCCGCAAAGGAAAATTAAACCATCTGTGATCCTCATGTAAACCACCCCTACATCCGAAAACATGTCATCTAAGGTTTTTACAAATGGCCCAGACATTTGTGAACATCGTTTCACTTGCTTTGGTGTGTAATTGCCGTGAGAGCCATCGTGCAGCTATTGTACTATTTTTGTAGTATTTTCTAGTATTTCGCTCTTCCGTTGAGCATGTGCAGTGTAAACATGGCAGGTAAACAAGCAATAAGCTGCTTGAAAAGTTGATATGCTGTGAGAATTAGCAGATTATACCATGAATTAAAAGATACATTCTAGTTTAGAAGCAGGACAACTGTGAGTTAACATTCATATTTCAAACAAGGCAAGTCAAAGGTAGTAATAGAATAGTTTTATTTGAGATATACAGAGTTATTCATCTAGATCTGCAGAGGTGATAGGTTTTTTGTATGTTATGTTATGTTATGTTTTCGTACTTGTCGGTGTCCACTACATTGGATATAATGGCAAAGTAGTAAGTGCCTTCACGGATAAACCCAATAAACAAACAGGTGCATAATCAGGCTTTCATTTTTAAGGGGCGCGATCGCGCTCGCGCTCCACCGCGCACCCGAAATTGTGCCATGGTGCCGCGCATCATCGCGCGCTCATTAAAACTGGGTGAAATCGCGCACCAAAGTATGTCTATTATGTTGAAATAGCGCTCCATCGAGTTCTCAATGTAGGGGGCGTACAAAAAGGTTAGCCAACACACAACAATTTGTGTTGTGTAAGTGACGGAAGTATGGCAGAGGTACAGGTTCTGGTTACTACCCTCTGGTTTATATATATTATATATAAATACAAAACTAACAAAGCATCCAAATACAGGTACCTATACGGTTGCCACAAGTTACCTGCTCGTTTTTTACTATACGTGGCGAAAAGTTGGTTTTCTGCCAGTGAAACAGTCGTAGGCTGAGAGGCTACATAGCTGGCTGCTACGTACAAGTAATTGGTCTAGTTGTTGATGATTGTGATTGATATTTTGCTGCTGAAATTGCAGGCTACATTGGATTAGAATCTCTAATGATGGAAATCAGAATAAATATAAACAAGTTTTTTTTACATCAGTAGATTTATTTTATCAGTAGATCTATTTTTTAAATCGTAGATTGACATGACATCCCAATTTTCCGTTTTGGATTTCACTATATGGATGGAGGCATTGGTCATGGATTCCATCATCACACAAGAGGCATGATGGAGAGCCTCAAAGGACAGCTCTCATCATCCCTTTTTAAAGGTGTGATTTTAGTGGAGCTCTCCATATGCTCTTAAGGGTGTGATATTTTTTAGTGGAGCTCATTCCATCATGCCTCTTAAGCGGGTGCATTTATGGAGCAGTGAAATGACCCCCTTATGGTGTCCTAGGGGAGTCATTAGTAGTCCTCCTGTACTTTTCAAATCTGAAAGCCTGCATAATGATGATGTGAGTGCAATATGCAACTGGTGTCCTCTTAAAGTGGGTTCGCGTACATGTGGGAGTGAAGCCTTGACTTAAAAATGTCAACGTCCGTTGCGTCCACAACACCCACGGGTAGGTTGTTCCAGATTGGAACCATCCGGGGGAAAAAGGAGAATTTGAATGCGTTGTTGTTGCAGTGCAGGTGCCGAAATTTGTGGGAGTTTTTCGATCTGGTACCTGACATCCCCGGGATCAGATATCTATTCGCAGGTATTGCTATGAGGTGGTTTACAACCTTAATTATACATCACTACACTCGAGTTAAAGCGTCTGCGATACATAAGTTGTTGCCACCCGAGTTAGTCCTTAAGAGCTGACGTACTGCTATATCGCCCATAGGTGTTTGTAACAAATCTTGCAGATCTGTTTTGAATATAATTTCTAGCTTATATTTATATTTCCCACACTGATGAGCAGTAATCCAGGCTTAGTAGTACAAGAGTTTTGTATGCTCTTTCCTTAATGTGCTGATGGCTGCAGACCAGATTTCGGTGCAGGAAGCCTAACAATCTGTTGGCCTTCACACATATGTTGTCAATGTGGACGTTCCACCTGAGGCCACTGTCTAGGTGAACTCCAAGATATGGGTTGGACGTGACATACTGCAGTGAAGATTCGTAAATGCGGTAGATGTACTTATGATGTTTTTTTGCCAGAAGGGAGATATTAATGATGTAGCACTTGCTTGCGTTAAATTCCATCTACCATGTCGATGTCCATTGTACCAGCTTGTCAAGATCGTCTTGAAGCGCTTTCTGGTCTTACTGGTTGCTAATCTTGCGGTACAATAAACAATCATCTGCGAATAATCGAGCTTGGGATGCAATGTTGTCTGGCAAGTCGTTAATAAAGAGGAGGAATAGGAGTGGGCCTAGTACAGTTCATTGTGGAACTCCTGAAGTGACAGCAGTCCAGTCAGAGAAGCCTCCTTCTACAACTACACGCTGGGTACGCTGGGTGAGAAAAGCTGCTATCCAGCGTAAAAGTTTTCCACGGATACCATAATGGTCAAGCTTCTGAAGAAGGCGTTAGTGTGGGACCTTGTCGAAGGCTTTACTAAAGTCGAGTATTATTACATCCATCTGCTTCCTGTTGTTAATGCTGGTTGCAAGGTCCTGAGTTGTTATCAGCAGCTGGCTCTCATAGGATCGATTACTACGGAAGCCATGCTGGTTTTCAATCAGTAAATTTTTTCCGTTGAGGTGATTGCTGACTTGGCTATTTATGATATGTTCAAATATCTTGCTAGATATTGATGTAAGCGAAACAGGACAATAGTTGCTCGGGACACTCCTATTGCCCTTCTTAAAAATTGGTGTGATGTTAGCCGTTGTCCAATCTTTGGGAAGCTGTCCAGTATCAAGAGATTGTTGGTAGATGAATGAAAGGATAGGCGACAGGACAGGAGCTGCAATTTTCATTATTCTTGCTAGAATCTGATCTGGACCTGAAGCCTTGTCTGGTTATGTCTTAGAGGAGTTTCCGTATGCCCTTCTCCGTGACGGCTATGTCTGGCATTTCAGGTGGTATAGAAGGGTGTCAGGCTGTATAGACAATCGGTCGCACAGCCTGGTCGGGCTACCCCAACCCTAGCTATAGATTTCCCTTACGTATATCCATATACCACAGTTCACTCTTGGGTACACTACCAATAACGGAAGGTGTACTTCTTTGTCACTGCCAGTATCGATAAATTCAGAAAAATAGTGTACACAGACAAGCGAGTTAACGCAGGAATTCTAGGATACCACAAGCACAACATAAACTGTTTCGTACGTTCGGTAATAATCTATTAATTATCTGACCGATTTTTGACTAAAGTCCTATAGTTATACTTATCTTAGCATTAATTCATGGTATTGGTATTGATCTGCTAAGTTTAACAGAGACACTGTCTCTACAGACAGTAACACCATGATTATGATGATGTACTACTGACTAGTGACTACTGTCCATCACTAGTGATAGCAGTGTCACTGTCGCTGAGAGGGTCTATGTCCCCCGGGGTACTGCCGGAACGTACCCTGGGTACGGTCCGGTATACCGGAACGTACCCTGGTACTATCTAATATGCCGAACCGTACTTCGCCTACTCCACTAACGAGTCTAGGGAGTCGCCTACGCCTACTCCCTAACGCGAACCCGAACCCTAACCCTAACCCTAACCCTAACCATATCAAATAGTGACCAGGGTACGTTCCGGTATACCGGACCGTACCCAGGGTACGTTCCGGCAGTACCCTGGGGGACATAGACCCTATGAGCGTCACTGTCAGTGTGGACAGTGACACTGTCACTACTCCCCGGGCACTATGCCTACTAGACCGAATAATTCTGTCCCATATAACCTTTTTTATATTTTGGTGAGGGTTATTGGACCACAATAACCCTCACCAAAATATAAAAAAGGTTACATGGGACAGAATTATTCGGTCTAGAGGCCTACTGACTCAGTGACTGAGTACATACCGCAGTGACCGCACTTCAATCTATGAATCTATTTCACTAAACGAAGGTATGCAAACATGTACATTTGCATGTCACTATGGCTACCTTTTCTACACAAGCTGTTTCAACAATAACCGTGCATACTTATATTATTCTTAGGTATAAATCAGAAATACGGAAAATCGCCAAAACACTTGAAGATTTATATCTTTCCACTAGGTGGCGCTCTAACAAGAGGCTACACTTGTTTTCGCAAAGCCACCTGGGAAAACACAAACGATGGCGGTGCAAGTGAACTGGAGTTTTGAACGTGCTGTGCAAAACGTTAATGGTTTGGAAGATACAACCTCAAAACGGACTGAATTTGAAAAGCAAACAGCGGATGATCCAAATATGACATATCGGCCGCAATTTCCAGACGAGGGAGAAGAGCTGGACGATGAGAAGCGGAGACGAATAACCGATGCGAAACATGAGTTTTTTAACGGTCGTCAGATTTTGATCGGGCATCTTCCACGGGACACTACAGAGAAGGTAAGCGTCGAATACTAGTACAAATACTTCTACAATACTAGTTGTAATAAGTAAGAAAGTACGTGTATAGATTGCCCCAACATTGGACCTAATATCTAGCCACAAATATTTAGTTTTCAGTAAACCACGCGACCGATGCTTGGCGTCTGACGATTTCATACAACAGGTTTTTTGATAAAAAGTCACATCCTTCTTTAGTATAAAACCGCCCACCGTTAAATAAATAATTCGCCTCCTGGTCAGGGAGATATTATATGTGAGATATTCTTGAGAACTGCATCAAGATGTGTCCTGCCGACTCGATCGTAATGGTGATGGCCGATGGGTGTATGTCCAGATAGTAAAACTAAAACTTAAAATGTCAACATTCTCACAAGCATACAGCGTGTCCAGTTTACACGACCACCGCCCACCTAATAAACTTCAGAGCCACTCACAGAATAAAGTGTTGATTGTCTTGTGGTTGTGATTTGTTTGCCAGATATAATGCAAAGGCGTGAATCGATATTTCTTATACTTATAGCGTACAAAGGCAGCTGACACTGAGAGGGTCTATGTCCCCCGGGGTACTGCCGGAACGTACCCTGGGTACTGTCCGGTATACCGGAACGTACCCTGGTACTATCTAGTAATATGCCGGACCGTACCTCGCCTATTCCACTAACGCGTCTAGTGAGTCGCCTATGCCTACTCCCTAACCCGAACCCTAACCTTAATCCTAACCCTAATCCTAACCCTAACCCTAACCATATCAAATAGTGACCAGGGTACGTTCCGGCAGTACCCTGGGGGTCATAGACCCTATGAGCGCAGCTGACTGCATCCCCATTGTAGGATTTGAATACTTGTGTCGTCATAATGATGATAATTGGGAGTGACCTCCAATGAAACAGTAAGATGAAGCTGCTGCATTATCGATTCCGATGCTGTCTTCATTCTGTATGTAATGAACTCATTTTGAGCTCATTCATGACCAAAATATTAATTATACACAAAATTAGGTACAAGTCTTTCTTTACATTGGATTTAACCGTGCATTCACATCACATACATTGCTTTCAAATCACAGCACAGGGCCGTAGTGGCCGCCACGGCAGCACGGCACTGCCGTTGCACCATTTTGACAAAAAAAAATTGTGCAGGGAACCAAGGACAGACCTGAAAATGGGTCTCTGGAAATAAGTTTGTTAAATGTGGTATGCTCTGGAACAGGCTATGTTTGAAAATGGGGGTCTCCGGAACTAGGATTTCGTTGAAATTCAATGCTATGAAACTGGACACGTTTAAAAGAGGAGGTGGCCGGAACTGTGGGGGGAACAATGATTTGCTTTAAAATCTATGCTGTAGCACTTGAACCAATAATTGTTGTATTATGTAGAGGAGAGAAAAACATGACCCGGAGAGAGATGAACGCACACATACACACACACACACATACACACACACACGTTGCATGCATGCCTTCACGGCCCGGCTTCAACGTATTCTGAAGTACGATGCACTGGAACGGAAATATTAAAAACTATATTATTTTTCATAATTATGTACTGATAGTATATACAATTTTGTAAACAG
>NW_014577575.1:33022-35522 GCF_000485595.1 Priapulus caudatus
GCGAACACGCTATACCAAGCAGATGGAAACCCGGGGCGGGGGGTTTCGGGACTCATCCCACATTATTTTAGGTATGTGCCACTGCGTAAGTCAAAATATATGGCGGGGGGGGGGCTCTGTAGATCGTGATGAGCTTCGAGACCTGAAAATGGGGTGCTCTGGAAATAATGTTTGTTAAATGTGGTATGCTCTGGAACAGGCTATGTTTGAAAATGGGGGGTCTCGAGACTAGGATTTCGTGAAATTCAATGCTATGAAACTGGACACGGTTAAAAGAGGAGGTGGCTACTGTGGGGAACAGTGATTTGCTTTAAAATCTATTGCCTAGTCGACGTGTTTAAAAGAGGAGGTCTCCGGAACTGTGGGGGGAACAGTGATTTGCTTTAAAATCTATGCCGTAGCACTTGAACCAATAATTGTTGTATTATGTAGAGGAGAGAAAAACATGACCCGGAGAGAGATGAACGCACACATACACACACACACACACACACACACACACAACACACACACGTTGCATGCATGCCTTCACGGCCCGGCTTCAACGTATTCTGAAGTACGATGCACTGGAACGGAAATATTAAAAACTATATTATTTTTCATAATTATGTACTGATAGTATATACAATTTTGTAAACAATGTTTTATTAGTTATCATACTCATAATATATATATTTTAGATACTTTAGTCAAAGCATCAGCTTTAGCTACATTCCTTATTGAAATTTACAAATTGACCTTTTAAAATGATCAGAATTGGTTGCTTTCAACATAGCCTGAAAATGCAGGAAATGCCATTTCCAGGCTCTAAATTTCAAAATTTTTCTAGGGGGAGTACCCCCAGACCCCCCCCCCGCATCGGCTTCGTGATTGCGACGTTGATCGCAGCGCACACACCATAACCGCCACTCTTGATATTATCAGGAGTCTATCAATAGACTCCTGATATTATCACTGGGTGATCCTACATTTTTCTGCAGTAGCATATTTTGGGAGGCCACTACGGCCCTGCAGGTATGTGTTAACAGTTGTGTTATCTAGGCAGGCCACCAAGTTATTTGATTAGTGTTCCATGAACGCCATGCAGTGCCAAGGAAACAGTCTGGCAGAAAGCTGCCAGGTACACGCGTGCAAAGGCAGATTTGTATTACGAGATTGTGTGTATCCAAAGTTATTTGGTTTAACCGTTTTATTACAGCGTTGTGATAATTGTGCCAACATTGCTATAAGATTATGGTATTTTGCGAGTTTGATGTGCTGTCATAAGAGTTTTGCTAATGTGGTCACAGTTCATTTTAAAATTGTGCTTACGCGTGCGAGCGTGCGTGTGTGTACATGCGCATGCATGAAGGTACATTATACCCATTATACAGCCTGTGACAGCTCAGGTGACAGACTTATCATAAGCCTGCCTCATTATAAATAACTTTCAGTTGGGTTGTGGCATGACACTTTTATGTAGATTAATTTGGCATGTCACTTTTATGTAGATTAATTAAGGGATTTATAAGATTTAATGGATATACAATTACAATGCTCCACGCATTCAAAATAATTTAATTACTGACTACCAATGTCTGCCCCTGACGGCGTGTGGGCTGAGATTACCCCCCTCCCCCATTCCCACCACCCAGGTAAAGGGGCTGTGTGTGCCTCATTCTCCACTAGTGCCCATGCCTACTTAGGTACCTCCCACTCGCATGCAATATATATTGCAATAGATTATCATCTCGTAACCATATTATCTTCTATATATCATGGTATTCGTAACCATAACCATATTCAAATGCTAACCCCTTCGTGGGTGTTCAGCTATGATATATCAATGATGGCAGGGTATACCGTGGCTATGATACATCAATGATGGCAGGGTATACCGTGGCTATGATATATCATATGATGGCAGGGTATACCGTGGCTATGATATATCAATGATGGCAGGGTATACCGTGGCTATGATACATCAATGATGGCAGGGTATACCGTGGCTATGTGCTCTGACGCGCTTTCAGGTGATCCCGCCATGCAGATGTCTGCGTTCCGGATTCTCTCCCGCGTATGATAGCAATTACTTCCCGTAACATCGCAGCGTTTACCCGCGTTCTCTTTGGAGTCTGCCGACACCACCACACCACCACAGCAGCAGCAGCAGCATTCCTCGCCTAGCGCTGCACTGTTGTTGACGTGAGCTGCTGATCATGTCAATAATATCGCGATCATGCATTTTTAAAGCGCGAGAGCGTGAGAAATCTGCGATGATTACATGCGCGCAGGCAGGGAGTCACGCATCGACTCACGCATGATAATGCGGCTGCTGCTGCTACGCGACATATGTCCCTCCCCTTCCCTCTCTCTATCCCCCCCCCCCGGCGATCGAGCGCCCGAAGGGTTAATGAATAAAAATTCCACTCGGGGTTCGCTCGGCCATTCATCCCGATACGCTCTCAATAATTAAAACGCGTCGACATTATTTTTCAGGAGATTCGAGACCTGCTGGCGG
>NW_014577575.1:40522-47991 GCF_000485595.1 Priapulus caudatus
CCAGTGGAGCTATAGCACAACCCTAAACACAACTGTTTTGGTGATCAAATGGCCATATGCAATGCATGCATGTGATAGATGTTTGATCTTGACGCAGCATGATGTTTCTACGGCATCTGCACGCGTGTTATCAATGTAGGCCGTAACGTGGATCGCCGTGCCCGCTTAACTGCATTGGCCCATAGCGTTAACAATTAGCACTCGTCGGGAAAAATTTGTTCTTAGAACTCTCCCTTACGCGGACCTTCCTCTAAATGGCCGGGGTATTACTATGCCTCACTACTGCCAGCACGTTCGTGAAGGTATCTGTTTAAGTATCCGTACATGGCAGAGTATAGCTATTAGGACGGCGGGATCTCCATTATTATCCATATATATATTAATTATATATATTATGTGTGTGTGTACTGCGTGCCACCGTGTAATGTCTCTGTGAGGTAGGCAGGTCTGTGTTGCACGTGTGTGGGCGCGTGCGTCCTAATATTTAACTGTCTTACTTAAAAAAATAAGTAGTAACGTTGATTTAGCACTTGTATGTAGATGAAAATTCCCACATAACGCGGCTAGATTGCGCGCTACGATGAGGTGGCGAGGGGCTTTGCGCAGTTATTACGTTACTACGTTACGTTCGAAATAGCTGGGTTTGCGGTGGAGTTGAGGGAACACGCCTGCCCTAAACTACACGATTGCCAATGAGAAAAAAATAAAAAAGGTGGCATTAGCTATACGTGATCTCTGTACGATCAACCGCAGACATTGCATTCGAAAAAAGGCATTCCAGATGCTTTATGATTCGCAAAAAAATAGAGCCAATTTGCCTATCTCCTGACAATCCCACTCTTCTCCGCCATCTCTCTCTCTCTCTCTCTCTCTCTCTCTCTCTCTCTCTCTCTCTCTCTCTCTCTCTCTCTCTCTCTCTCTCTCTCTCTCTCTCGCTCTCTCTCTCTTCACTAAAGTGCCATTTTCTTCCTAAGCCTGAATTCGTCGCAGCGCTCGTCGGACCTCACATTCCTCGGTGCGATTCGATTTCGCAGCTCCTAGAATCAATAAACCTTCCCGAAATGAAAGAATGTCCATTACGCGCTCGCCACAGTTTTCTCGAGTAGAGAAATGACCGACTGCAGGTATAACGTAGCCCTCCTCTCGTAGCAAAACAAACATAGAGAGGCTTCGACGCTGTTTACCCTTGCCGGCGGCTGTCTTGAAATAACTCTAACGCTCATATCGCTGGCTTCTTGAACTGCGATGGGAACGGCCGCCTGCTGCTGCTATAGGACCGGGACGCGCTTGTATATGCATGCGCACCGGAACGGGGTGCGGAAGGCAGCGGTCGAGGACTGGGGGAGAGTTTTGTAGTACTGGTGGCCCCAGATTGCTTATCATATCCCCCAGCTAGTACATCATCGAGCTGTCGGATAAAAAAAACTCGAGAGAGTTAGTGATAATCATTGCTTTTAGTGAAGAATTTAATGGGTGTATGGGCCACCGTACTGCAATGTTCTTTGCAGGCGAGCTAGGCCGGTGAGTTGCGTGAAGGATTTTCTTGAGCTGTAGTAAGGCGGCGGCACGAGTAACGGATGAGACGAGATGCGAGTTTTGATCTGTGTTTCCGCGGCGGCTACTGACGCACGGAAGCACGCGCTCGTGCGCATTCTGTCGGTTATATCGACTGTAGGTGTTTCTATAGGCTATGCCAGTGTAAAACACATTGCATCGCCACCAACACCACCACCGCCACCCCACCACTAGCAGAAGCACCACCACCACCACTAGCAGCAGCATCACCACCACCACTAGCAGCAGCATCACCACCACCACCCACCCCTAGCAGCAGCACCACCACTAGCAGCAGCACCACCACCACCACTAGCAGCAGCATCACCACCACCACTAGCAGCAGCATCACCACCACCACTAGCAGCAGCATCACCACCACCACCCCACCACTAGCAGCAGCACCACCACTAGCAGCAGCACCACCACTAGCAGCAGCATCATCACCACCACCACCACAATCACCACCTTCACTATCACCCCCATCAGCAGCAGCAGCAGCAGCAGCAGCAGCAGCAGCAATACACGGGCGTGGTGACATGGCTTCACTGATAATCGTGTTATGATTGCATATCGTGCTATCTCTCACTATTACGAACGTGTTGGGTTGTCAGCGAGTGTGCACGTACATATTTATAGGAAGGGAGGAGTGTGTTCCTTCGGGAAAGGGAAAGGGAATCGTCCCGTTAGCTTCACTCAGGCTGGCCGGTGAAACTTCTGGGAGTGAAGAGGTGCATCGTTTTCTAGTATCAAGTACTGGTACGTATAATCCTGTCCGTAGGGGGGAAGTGTAGCATCCTGTAGGATGGGGGAGTGCGTGGCTGTGGAATATGAAGCCTTCCTTTGTGGTTCCCCCGCAGATGCATCTCTCCCCTTCGCTCATCCACAGTTCTTGTGGGATAAGGGGAGGGCATCGTCTGGGATAAGGGGAGGGAATCATTTGGGATAGGGGGGAGAGCATCGTGTGGGATAAGAGGATGGCCTCGTGTAGGATGTGGAGGTTTACGTCTCGTAGACGCAACCACTCGCCTCCCACGCAGTGGGCAAGGTCGTATCCTGTCAGTATGAAAATTGAACGCTTCCATCGCATTGGTTTCGTCGCGTAGACGCGGCGGCAATTCTTCTCTCATTCTTTCTCGCTTCTTCTCGCGTCACTTCGGGCGTAATGCCATCTTATAGCGGGCGCGTGCGGTAAATAATTAAGCCGCGTGCTTCATTCCGAGCCTGCAGCCTGCCACCGACAGCATCACCAGCAGCAGAGCAGCGCAGCACTTCGCGACGGCTTGGCTTACAATACAGCACACGTACGCGCACGCACGCAGAGCTGCGCAACGAATACCGTAGAGATAGCCGAGGAGCGAGTCAATCGGCAATTGGCCTGCGGCCATGCAGTTTGTTATCGTAGCGTACGGGCACGCGCACGGCGACGCATCGCGTTCGCGTGTGATTGTTGACGCGTCCTCTCTGATTAAAACATGAACCATCTGCTCGTCGAGAGGGAAGGGGAGAAAGAGATATAAGAAGAGAGAAAGATATAGAAGGGAAGAGAAGAGAAGGAGGGAGAGGGTGTGTGTGAGAGAGAGCGCGAGCGAGAGAGAGCGCGCGAGCGAGAGAGAGAAAGAGAGAGAGAGAGAGAGAGAGAGAGAGGAGGCGGGATTGCGAGAGGTGAGAGGGAGGTGAGAGGTGGCTGTAATGTAGTCACTAATGAGCTTAATTAATGTTGCGTGACGCCGTGTTGATGTGTTCTATGATTTTATTGGGATTTACTTACTGCACGGCGAACGTTTCGCTCCATCGTTGTGTTTCAATGATAAACAAAACCGAGTGTTTGGGTTCTGAATGACTAAAAATACTATAGCTTTCAGCTTTATTTTCTGTTGAGTCCATTTCCAATTCCGTTAAATGATAATACTACACTGGTTTTACATATATTTTTAGTTAAATATTATACGTCTATTTATAGTACTTGCCGCATTTTAATTGTTCGCTGTTCGCTAGTAGAAATAAGTGAAAACCTCATAATTGCTTTTAAACAATTGAAAAATTATCGATATGTCATATAGATGATATTGGCCAATCGCGTGCGTGCTTACGAACACGAACACGCACGCACGCACACACACACTCACACACACGCACTCACACGTACGCACACACGCACGCACACGCGCGCGCACGCATTTACACTGATTGCTGCTGAAAGCTGTTGACTTTCATTAACTGCGCCGTGATTTAAGGTGACGGGCGGCAAACTCGGCAACAAAAACATGCGAATCACCTCAATAATGGCTCACTAGACCAGCCCTAACCACTCGTTTTACGAGCAAACACGACGACACGTGGCGTGCGGTGCGCCAGTCGCTCCCTGCACTCACGCTATATCTGTACGGGGCCATCGATATACGCAGCGAACACGCTCTATAGAGACTAGATGTAAAGTCGTCTTTCTATAGAAGTCTTCTTCGCCGCTGTTGAGAGTCGGGTGTTCGAGACACGGGCGTTTTAAGTGGAATTTCTCGTACAGGACCCACTCCTCCCCTTTTCTACCAGTGTCGTGCCACTGCGCGCTTTCCTGGGACGTTTGTTTACTAGTTGCTGGAAAGCGGCGATGTTTTTGTCGATTTTCGCTGTGCCACCACGCCCCACAACGAAGCATGGCGCGCCCCGGTAAACTTGTTTCACGGTAATTGTGTTTTTTTTTTCAAGATTGAAAAAATAGCCGCGTTTAAACGTGTATACACACTCCATATATGCTGTGTATAAGCCTGACATTTTTTTAACAAACTGAAGGCTCGTTCTCGCTATCGGTGGGGGGAGGGGTATACAGTGGACCCGCCTCACAGACGCGCACACGCACGCACAATTCGCTCGGCCATTCATCCCGATACGCTCTCAATAATTAAAACGCGTCGACATTCATTTTTCAGGAGATTCGAGACCTGCTGGCGGACTTTGAGCTGAGAACGGTTACTGTGGAAACGGCGAAGCACTATGGTGAGTCGCGAAACAGCCCGTCGCTGCAGCGCGACGACCGGTCACACGGAGGCTGAGTGTCGGGATACGGTTGCTAAGGGCGTCGAGATGCGGTTACTTGGGTCGCCACAGCATCACCGTCGCACTGTCGTCGACGCTTACGCCGTGTATCGATTAGCTCTGTTAGATTTGTTAAGTAATGAGTTATGCTTTTATTACGGGGGGGGGAGGCTGAACGACTGCCGGATGCTGTCATCTAACGAGCTTCCCGTTTATGGGGATTCACCTTTGCAGCATCCATCACCTTTATACCAGCATCGGCATCGACTGCCACACACACATCAGCGTCGAAATAGTTGTATTAATTTACACGTTTCCGTGCGATTTCTCGCCAACGTCAATGCCCCCATTTGCGTTCATCGCTGATGACGATAACGGTTAGACCCGGACAGATAAATATATGTTTTACGGTAAGTGCGCGCGCGTGCGGGCAGGTCTGTAAAGGTCTCCGGTACAGCGCTTGCGTGTAGGGTGGCTGTTTACTGGGATCCGTGTGGGGAGAATTCAGGATCGACTGCTTTGTCGATTGCTACACACGTTTCTACGGGCTGTATAGTTTTCTGCCCTCGTGTTCGGCTCGTGACACTGCCACATGTGTTGACAGCCCCGTAGCTAGCCTCTGGTCATTCAACGCAGATGCCTTCACACGCACGTGTTGCCAATTTAAAGTACATCTCGGATAGGATCAATCAACGAAGCTTAGCTTGGCGAGAAAATCTGTCTATTGGCGACGGCAGGGGGGCTGGCTCTGATAGGTCAAGAATCGACCATTCGGAAGTCCCGGAATAGGCATGTCGAATATTGTCAATACATGAGCCGCTATGTATTTTTTTGATTAGGGGGAAACGTTTCAGCATCTCGTTCTAACGCGGCGAAAAATATTGCTCTCGGGCGTTTCATGTTTGTAAAATCGACACGCTAAGTGTAATCCGATATCGACCGACCCAATCAAGAGACTATTCAACGATGGGACTCTTGATTCGATATATGTGTTGATTTACCATTTGCCGCCTATGCAGACTGTGTCTAGCGCGTGTAGCAGCATACATCTCTCAGCACTAGTAGTATGACTCTTGGTTTAGGTTGGCGAGGGACCCAGACCCCCTACGCTCCAGATAAGATATTGTAACTTTGCAGGTACAATAAGCATGTAGTAACCCTGATACTGCATGATTAATATATCATATCTCCTCCCCCTCTGTTTGTAATCTTTGCAAGGATGACACGTCTTACTTGTACGGTGCTTCGCAGTTATGTGTTACAGTTCTTCGTCTGACAGACTGTAAACAATTTGTTGACATATCCGCTTGCCACACACACACACACACACACACTGCACACGCACTTTAACTTAGATATCCAAACCGTTCTGCCACATTGACATCAATGCGGTGTGAAAGCTGCTTCGGCTAGCGCAGCATGTATGTAATGCCAGATGTCTGTCACGCAGGCACGCGCCCGCGCGCACGTGTGCCGCGTTTGTGACACCGGATTATATGACAACAGATTTGGCCGTAAAGCCCGTAATGCGAAGTCGAGAACTAACCCTCTACTCGGACAGAAATCCGAAGCTCGCCATCGTGGGTTTACGAGCGTTTAGTCGGCCGTGGCGTTCGCAAAAAGCCGCCGTGGCTGCACGCAGCATACCGCGCACGAACTCGTGCATATATAGAGAAACGAGCGAGTAACGTGCGATAGAGAGAGGAGGGAGAGCCACGCTTGCGCGAGTTTTACTACGACAAGGACCCGACGCCGTGTCGAAAGCTCGTAAGGGGAACCCCGCAGCGCGTCCGTCATTCCCATCTCAATCCCCTCGTGTTTGAGATCAGCTCGTACAAAAATAATGCCAAACGCCTCTTGGCATACCTCCTGTTTTTGCGCTGTGTTTGCACCACGCGTCTGTGTTCGCCTTGCGCTAGCTGTCGGTCGTGGATTCGCCCCGCTGGATGTTTTGATACGGCTACATAATCTCTCCGTGCTCGCAGCTCCTCTGCTATTTAGCGGGCAACTTTAGGGAGAAGGAGGGGGGTAGAGGGTGAGGAATACACATGTACATAGGCGAAGGGACGCATAGGGAACACGTGCGCGTGCGCATTTGCGCGCGCGTGTGTATGTCTGTGTGAGGGTGTGCGTGCATGTATGTGATTGTCTGTGTGAGTGTGTGCGTGCTTGCTCGCGTGCGTGCGTGCGTGTATGTAACAGTATGTGTGAGAGTGTGCGTGCGGCTGTGTGCGATACACAGAACTGCTTGGCCCCACACTGCAACAGCAACTAATCGTAGGCAGTGACTCGAGTTTTTTTACAAGCATTGCTTTCATTTCCAGTCGAAATAAAACTTCGCCCTTGGTGCAGTCGATTTAAATAGCGCGTAAATATTTGCGTAGCTTTGCAAATAGAAGTACGGCTAGCGGTGGCCAGCTCGTATCCGCATCAAGCTGGCTAATTCACTGCAGATCCCTGCGTGTGGTTGTGTTTGTTGTTGTTGGTGGTGGTGTTGTTGTATGGTTGTCATTGTCGTTGTTGTTGTTGTTGTTATTATTATGATTGTGATTATGATGATGATTATTATTAGTAGGTATTATTATTCTTGTTGTCGTTCTCTCTATATCTGTTTTCTCTCTCTTTCTCTATCCATCTCTCTCTCTCTCTCTCTCCTCTCTCTCTTTTCTCTCCCTCGCTTCTCTCTCTCTCTCTCTCTCCTCCTCTCTTCTCTCTCTCTCTCTCTCTCGCGTCGCTTGCTCTCTCTCTCTCTCTCTCTCTCTCTCTCTCTCTCTCTTCTCTCTCTCTCTCTCTCTCTCTCTCTCTCTCTCTCTCCTCTCTCTCTCTCTCTCTCTCTCCTCTCCTTCTCCTCCTTCTCTCTCTCTCTCCTTTTCTCCTCCTCC
>NW_014577575.1:53788-56288 GCF_000485595.1 Priapulus caudatus
GCAGGGGGATATACAGTTGGACCGCTACAGGCGCACACGCGACGCCATGAGAGAAGGAGACAGACACATACTAGAAGTTGACACAAGAAACGGAGAGAGAGAATGGAAGAAGAGCAGCGGAGGAGGGGAGAGACACCGTACACTAGGTGACACCAGAATAGGGAGAGAGAGAGAGATGAGAGAGACGGAGAGAGAGAGAGAGAGAGCAGAGAGAGAGAGAGAAGAGAGAGAGAGAGATGAGAGTAGACGCAGAGAGCAGAGAGGAGAGCGAAGCCGAGCGAGAGAGAGAGAGACGAGAGACTCGAGAGAGAGAAGAGAGAAAATGAGAGCAGTGAGGAGAGGGCGAGAGAAAGGAGAGAGGATGGAGCGGAAGGGAAGCGGAATTACACCATGGGTAGCTACATGAGTTTACAGTTTTTCATTTCATCAATCAAGAGATTGATTAGCCTTTACACGCATAAAAACGCGCTAAATAAATACTAAAAAGCGACAACACACTTCACGCAATAGTACCGAGATATGGGATTTTGTACGAGAGAAAATACATAAGCATCTATATACGCGGAGCGGGCGAGCATGAGAGAAGAGAGAGAGAGATGGAGACAGAGGATGAGAGAGAGGAGAGGAGAGAGAGACGCGATCGAGAAGGAGCGCATAGAGAGAAGAGCGGCGGGGGGAGAAAGAAAGAAAGAAAGACGAAAGGCTGAGCCCAGACACAGAGAAGGATATAAGACTAAAAGTGCTTATTCCTCGTTCACCGGCTGCTGCACTAGTTCATTGCGCGTGGCGGTTTGGAATTGCCTGGGAGTATGTACAGGAGGGAACGAAAACAAATGCCGCACATTTTTTTGCTCAGTCAAGCACGGCAATGTGTTGCCAGTCAATCAGCTGCCGCTCAAGAGCGAAAGCTTTCTTACGGCAGGCTCTCTCGGACCGGCGATTGATAACGCATAGCACCCGCTGTGCTGTGAAACATGTTATGTTTTCATCTATATGCGCTGTGTAATGGCATGTATGTACGGCGCCGCTGTCCTGCAATCGCGCGACTGATGCGGCGCTAACACCGGCGCGCTGCTTGCCTGGCTTGTCTACTTGCCGGATGTATGTGTATTCACTCATGTTACTTGTAACGAATGCAGTAACGCGACGTGTTTTAGAGGGCGGCGGGTATCTCCGCCTGATGCTTTCTCCCTGATGTTACGGCAGTGGACTAGCGGCGTGGGCGCGGCGTACTGCTTTGCCGCTGAGTAAGCGTATGAGAACGGTAGGTGCATTGATCCGTATCAGAGTAATGCTAGCTTGGTGGCCCAAAGCTCGCCTTTTGCTGTGGGTCTTACTATGGCTCAAGGGGGTCGTTGTCGTAAAGTGTACTTACAGATATGTCCCGAGGTGCATATATGTATACACACAAGCTAGTACGCAGACTAACTGTACTACAGAAGCGTCGACCCTAACTCTATCCTAACCCTACCCTAACCATACTTCTAACCCTAACCCTAACCTACCCTAAACATACCTCATATAAAAATATAAACATAATACTAAACAACCTAAAACTACCTCGGGTACATATCTGTAGTACCTGTTACGACAACGACCCTTCGTGCGTTACTATGGGTGGGAGAGATTGCCAGAGTAGCTGCGCCAAGGTCCATCCATGTTGTCCATCATGTCCATGATCTAAGGTCCGTCAAGGTCAGTTGCCATGGCTGTTATCATGACGTCTCCGTTGCACGCTACTGTAAACTAGGAATCTCCCCTAGAGAGGTTACGATAGGAGTTGTTACCATTGCGCCTCTGCTGCACATTATTAAGCTAGAGAGGTTACCATAGGAGCTGTAACCAATGTCTGCTGCGAGCTAGACATTGATTCCCATGGGAGCTGCTACCATGACGTCTCTGTTAGACGTTACCAATGTCTGTTCCAACAGCAGGGTGCGAAATTAACGGGAGTCCGGAGTCAAATACTCCCTGATTTACTGCCGGACTCCCTGATTTGACATATATGCATGAGTCCGTGTGACTCCCTGAAAATTCTGCCATACTAACTAGTTCATTCCAGAGCACGGCCTCATGGAATTACCGTATTTTTTCAGCAAATGTCCAAAGAAAATTTGGCAGACGTGCAACCGCATGAATCTTCAAAATAAGCACATGCGTTATTGTTAATATCTTTAATTTTGAACTTCAGACTGCGGAATTCCTCATTTTGCCGCGGACTCCCTTTTTTGAGGGCAGGGAGTCCGTTGGACTTCCTTGTTCAAAAGTTCATTTCTACCCCTGCAACAGTACGTTACTGTGAGCTAGAGAGGTTACCATAGGAGCTGTTACCATTGTCTGCTGTGCGTGCAAGCTGGATATGTTTCCATGATAGTAAATGCAGCAGGTTATATTATTAGTTATACTTACTGTCAATAGGGAATGGGGTTTCCAACGTATCTGCTGGTACCATGCTACCCACCTCCTCCGCTGCACGTATGTGACCGTGGGGTAGGATAGG
>NW_014577575.1:57906-59005 GCF_000485595.1 Priapulus caudatus
ATAGTGTTAGGTAACACTAATTCAAATCGTCAAGATTTTTGCAAATTTAACCAACGTAAAAACATTTATATCAGGTGAGAGCTTTAGGATATATTTAGTAACGTTAGTACTAACTTTTGATGTAAAAAAATTACAAAAATAAGGTTTCAACTATAAATTTCAGGAAATTCGTGACGTAGACACTTTAAGTCACTATCCTTCCTGTCACTATCCCTTCAGTCAATATATTCCAGTTTCTGTACCCTCAGTCACTGTACCCTCAGTCACTGTATCCCTCACTCACTGCAACCTATGTCACTGCACTCTAAGTCATTGTACCCTTACTCACTGTATCCCTCAGTCATTGCATTCTAGTCCCTGTACCTCCAACCAGTGTGCCCCCGGTCACTGTATCCCAGTGACTGTGTCACAGTCTCTGTATCACCACTCTGTAGTGAGTTTGGCTTTTACTTTCTCCACTGCGTGTCCGCTGTGTATTGCGTCTTCCTTTTCTTCGCAGTACGTAGTCCACAATCTATCAATTAATCAGCTTGCATTGAGTAGGTGTGTGTGCGTGCGTGCACGTGCGTGTATGTACGCGTGTGTGGGTGATGGATGCAGCTAGCTGCTACTGATCCGTCCGCTCTGTCAATAAACCACACCTATAATAGGATAAGAATCGCTCGCTGACTCCTTTTTCCAGTAGCTGCTAAAACAATAGCGTACATCTGTCACCGTACAATCCAGCGCAGTGATGCTATCTATATACAGCGCACAATGGTGGCAGCCTCCGTCCATACTGGCTATTGCTCCATGTTCACTCTTTATTATGTACACGGACTTGGCGCTCCCTCTATATAACAAAGGCCGCTGTCCGACCTAATGTTTGCTAGCAAGTTGTAGTCTCAGTGCTATGTTCATTGCGCAGGTTCCCTCTGGCATGCACACATCCGTGTGTTTCTACTAAATTAACTATCTTCCTCTCTCGCGCGCGCGTTCTCTATCTCGCTCGCTCTCTCCCTCTCTCTTTCTCTTTTCTTCCCCCCTCTCTCTCTCTCTCTCTTTGTCTTTCACTCACTCTCTCTCTCTCTCTCTCTCTCTCTCTCTCTCTCTCTCTCTC
>NW_014577575.1:59386-63173 GCF_000485595.1 Priapulus caudatus
GTAAGGAATTTAAAAAGCTATTATAACTATAACTATAAGTCTATATAATATATATATATATGTAAGTTACATCGGAGGAATACGCCAAAGGAAACATTCCAGAATGTTTCCTTTGGCGTATTCCTCTGCTATATCTTTCTTACTGCCAACTATTTCGTCTTCCGCTGTACCGTGTTATTTCTTTTACTTTAATAATAATAATAAAATGTTCTTTTTCGGTGTTTTTATGTGAATGTGATGCGAGCGGGCGGACAGCGATCCTGCCGTCTGACAGTGGGCGCTGGTGCTAGCAGCTGCTCATGAGCTGCCCCATGTTTGTAGGCAGCAGCCCGAGAGCGCAATTTCCTTCTAGGTTCTTGTCGTGCGCTGGATTAGTCCGTGTCGATGCTGCGAGGACGCGGTGTGGCGTCACGAGATAAGATATCTTACGTGGCAGGAGCCTGCATGTAAACGCGCAGTGCCGAAGCCGCCTTCACGGGGTGGCGGCGTTATGGAGAGGGATTATTATCTAGCTGTATGGCTTCTTTGTTCGTCGCTGTCTGTGTGTCGTTGTGTAGAGGATGGCGGTGATGAGTCTTTCCCCCAGGTTTATAGACGGATGCTCAGTCTGACGCAGAGTGAAGTGTCCTGTCTGTCATACGCATGCAGGGAAATCTGTCTGTTATACACATACAGGGAAAATTCGTCTGTCATACACATACAAGGGGAAGTGTCCTGTTATACACGTACATGGAAAATTTGCCTAATTCGTCTGTTATACAGGGAAAATTCGTCTGTTAGACTGTTATACACATGCAAGAGGAAGTGTCCTGTCATACACGTACAGGGAAAATTCGTCTGTTATACACATACAAGAGGAAGTGTCTTGTGATACACATACAGGGGAAATTCGTCTGTTATACACGTACAGGGGAAATTCGTCTGTCATACGCATACAAGGGGAAGTGTCCTGTCATACACGTACAGGGAAAATTCGTCTGTTATATACACATGCAGGGGAAACTCGTTTGTCATACTCATACAAGGCGAAGTGTCCTGTCATACACGTACATGGAAAATTCGTCTGTTATACACATATAGGGGGGAGTGTCCTGTCATACACGTACAGGGGAAATTCGTCTGTTATACACATATAGGGGGGAGTGTCCTGTCATACACGTACAGGGAAAATTCGTCTGTTATACACATATACAGGAACAATTCGTCTGTTATACACATGCAATGAGAAGTGTCCTGTTATACACATTCAGGGGAAATTCGTCTGTCATACACATACAGGGGAAATTCGTCTGTTATAACTTATACACATACAGGGGAAATTCGTCTGTTATACACATTCAGGGGAAATTCGTCTGTTATACACATACAGGAAAAATTCGTCTGTTATACACATACAATGAGAAGTGTACTGTTATACATATACAGGGGAAATTCGTCTGTTATACATATACAGGGGAAATTCGTCTGTCATACACATTCAGGGGAAATTCGTCTGTTATATACATACAGGGGAAATTCGTCTGTCATACACATACAAAGGGAAGTGTCCTGTCATACACGTACAAGGGGAGATGTCCTGTCATACACGTATACAGGGAAAATTCGTCTGTTATATAATACACATGCAATTAGAAGTGACCTGTCATACACGTACAGGCGGAAGTTTCCTCTCATATACACATACTGTCAGGCGAACCCAGGAGGCATTTTCCTCCGATACAGAATAAGGTACACTACGAATACAGTCACGTCTGCTGTCATCATGCACACTAACTAGGCACGTCTCAGCAGGGACCCGTCACAGACGTTCATTGTGCGCGCTTACATATACATATTTCACTGCTGCGTGCTTTACGGCTAGCAGTCAGTCATCTCAGCCTGCCACTAGCAGAGAGGTCTGCTGTCGGCGTAAATCATTGGCGCGCCGCTTTCAACCGCTTCGGCGCTGAAAGGATGAGGAAGCTGAGGGGAAGTGAAGCGACGAAGCCCCCGAGACCGTCATGCTTGTGTGCGTGCGTGCGTGTGCCGCTGTCTGCCCTCTCATCGTCGCGCATTCTCGCTCTCTCTCTCTCTCTCTCTCTCTCTCTCTCTTCTCTCATCTCTCACACACACACACACACTCATCACTGCACTCACTCACTCACTCTCACTCACTCACTCTCCTTCTCTCTCCTCTCGCTCTCTCTTCTTTCTCTCTCTTCTCTCTCTCTCTCGCCTGCGATTCATTACACTTACGGCGTCGTCTGTGTGTGAATGCGATGCGGCGGGTGTTAAAAGATCCGTAGTGCAGGACATTGAGTTCGGCACTAACCTCGGTCGATTGGAACGGAGCGGGCGGGCGGGCGGTCTAGGAATAGGACAGATGGAGGGAGGGAGGGCCGGCGGGCGGGGTGATAGGTTTGGCCGGCTGAGCGGCGGGGCTTAGGAAAGACATGACAGGGAGAGGAGAGGATGGCAGGGAGGGCAGACGGGCGGGTCTGATAGGCTTTGGGTGCGGCTTTGGAGCGCGGCGGGCTAGGAACACTAGGTAGACGGAAGGGAGAGAAGAAGGCAGGTAGGAAGGATTGAGGGAGTCAGAAGAGGCCGGTAGATACACGGTGATGGTGGCGGTCGCTGCGGGCGGCCTAAGGAAAGGAGAGAAAAAAAGGAGTGGCGCAGGACAAAGGCATGGTGAGGTGAGATCAGGACCGGGAGGGTGATCGGGTTGGGCGGTCGGTTCGGTCCATATTAAGTGGCTGCTCGCCCTCACTCGCCTCGTCTCACTCCGTCAGTTGGTATTTTAACTAAGCTAGGTACTCATCGCTCGATCAGTGCGAAGTGTACGATAGATGTCCGACTAGTCAGCTGACGCGCTGCTGCTGCCCTGCTGCTGCTGCTCTTAACAGACGATTAGCAAATGAACGAGCGCCGCAGCGAGCGATAATTACTGATTGCATTCTATGATGGCAGTCAATTTCCTACGCGCCGTTCCCTGCGGGCGTCTTCTGCTAGGCCGTCTGCTGCGTTGCTGGTCGCCGCTCTGCCGCGAGAGCGCGCGATGCAATAGGACTGCTTCCTGCCACTCATACGCCAACGATACGCACGCTCTACGGCACAAAACAGACAAGCAGGCAGGCACGCACGCTCGCCACGCAACGCACGCACCACGCACACACGACACACACCACACACACTAGCGCGCGGCGTCTGCGCCACTCACCAAACACGCACGCACACAAACCGTACGCACGTACATACATTACGCTGTACTGGCGATAACATGCGACGCACGCAGCACGCGCGGTCCGCCACGCTGTCGCGCTTCGACTCCGACCGTGAGTTTTATGAGGGCGCGCCTCAAGCGGCGAAAGTCGTGGTAATGTGTCGACCGTCACGGGCGGGTCATGTTTTCACGTATATACCCTTACAAAAATTTGTAGGGAATTTTAAGGGACAACCAAAGGGAATGTAAGGCGAATTGTAAGGGGAATGTAAGCGGAACAAAAATTTATAGTTACGTGCTTCT
The DNA here is from genome assembly GCF_000485595.1 of Priapulus caudatus. Lineage (NCBI taxonomy): Eukaryota > Metazoa > Priapulida > Priapulimorpha > Priapulimorphida > Priapulidae > Priapulus > Priapulus caudatus. Next base: position 62,892 of record NW_014577575.1, read on the forward strand.
CGGCCTGCTGCCCCATCACTGCTGCAGATTAACTATAACACATCCGTATATCCTTATATACGTGTTACCGAAATGTGCCAGATAAATTGATTTCAGTGTGTTAAAATGCCGCAGGCTGCAGCTTATATATTTAGGTTCCATGTAAAGCCAGACCAAAATTTCATTACCAAAAGAGTCCGGAACAGATCCAACATGGATTTTTGGTTAGCCTACTATATATTGAAAGTGTCCAAATTCCATCTTGATGGACTCTTCGGGGCTCCAAGTTTGCACATGGCCCCC
>NW_014577575.1:63198-85751 GCF_000485595.1 Priapulus caudatus
TACGCACGTACATACATACGCTGTTGCATACATGCACGCACGCACGCACGCACGCACGCACGCGCCGTCCGCACGCTGGCGCTCGACCTCCGGTGAGTTTATGAGGCGCGCTCACGCGGCGAAAGCGTGGTAAGTGCGACCGTCACGGGCGGGTCATGTTCACGTAGTTACGTGCTTCTCGCCTGCTGCCACACACTGCTGCAGATAATATAACACATCCGTATATCCTTATATACGTGTTACCGAAAGTGCAGATAAATTATTCAGTGTAAATGCCGAGGCTGCAGCTTAGATATTCAGTGTGACACCGCGTCTGCATATGTATATGCAATTGAATGCGTTGTGAACGAGAAAATTTTTTATGAGAAAACTCTTAGACTCCGGATATAATACGATTGGGAGACAAGTCGACACTGACGTTTGGCTCGAGATTGAGATATCTCACACGCCGTGTGTTTGTGTGGGAAGGCGACAGAAATAATTTTACATGCACTATGCGGCTGACGCTTCGCGCATGTTATATGTCGATGCTACAAACAGGCGGGCCAGGATGTCAGACTCTCCTGATCAATTCTTGATGCCTAGACTGCATTGATAGCATTGACATTAGGCAGTGAAAGTGATACTGGTGCTTTAGCTAAACATTAGCGGGCCCGCTGTTCCGTAATGTCTCCGAACGGTTTTTCGTGCGAGCGCTTTCCGTGCGGTATGTACTGTAGGGGCGAAGGGGGAGGGTGAGAGTGTGGAGGTCATTTTTGTCAATTCGGCATCGGTTTCGCTTTCTCGTTGTTTAAATAGCATCCCAGGGATGTGAGTTGAAATCGAGGAGGAGGAGGAGGAGGAGGAGGAGGAGGAGGAGGCGGAGGCTGGTATGGTTGCATGGTGGCAGCGAGCGCGCAGGCCTGGTGCTGACGCTGCTGCATCTATAACATCGGCGAAATATGTGAGACTAGAAACGATGGCAATTAAATCAGCTGGTCCTCTTTAAGCGCCCCGCCGAGCCCGTCCTTTTAATGAGTTGCTTATATTCATAACAAAGTGTGTTGTGATTTTTAAATCTCTATTGCGTGCTAGCAACAGCGTAAAAGAAGGATTTCGCGAAAGCTATAACGAGAACCAGCGCGTTTCGACAATGGATTTTTAACTCGATGCCTAATATTTTGAACGTGGAGAGTACGTCGCGCAATGATATCGCTGGATTAGTAGAGCAGGTGTACGTATAAGTATAATTACACGCGTGTGCCGAATGTCAGAGGGGGAAAAACAAGTGTATAGACACTGGCACTTCGAGCTTGTTTATTTTCAACGTCAAAAATGTTGTACAAACAGTTTCCGCATCGGCGCGTTTCGGCGTGGAAGTAATTGCGGCGTAGCGAACAGACTGTGAACCATCTGTTTCGAAACTTTCCCGTGTTTGAGAAGCTTCTGATCAGCGGCGATGCTGAGAGCGAGAGCGAGAGGATGCTGAGGGCTAATTCTAAGAGAGACAGAGAGAGAGAGAGAGAGAGAGAGAGAGAGGGGGGGGAGAACGCGGGTGCTGTGGGAGGATGCTGTGAGAGAGGGCGGGGATGCTGTGGGAGGATGCTGTGAGAGAGAGGGCGAGGTGCTGTGGGAGGATGCTGTGAGAGAGAGGGCGAGGTGCTGTGGGAGGATGCTGTGAGAGAGAGGGCGGGGGTGCTGTGGGAGGATGCTGTAGAGAGAGGCGCGGGGGTGCTGTGGGAGGGATGCTGTGAGAGAGAGGACGGGGGGTGCTGGGGGGATGCTGTGAGAGAGAGGGCGGGGGTGCTGTGGGAGGATGCTGTGAGAGAGAGGGCAGGGGTGCTGTGGGAGGAATGCTGTGAGAGAGAGGGCGGGGTGCTGTGGGAGGAATGCTGTGAGAGAGAGGGCGGGGTGCTGTGGGAGGATGCTCGTGAGAGAGAGGGCAGAGGGTGCTGTGGAGGATGCTGTGAGAGAGAGCGGCGGGGGTGCTGTGGGAGGATGCTGTGAGAGAGAGGGCGGGGGTGCTGGGGAGGATGCTGTGAGAGAGAGGCGGGGGGCTGTGGGAGGATGCTGTGAGAGAGAGGGCGGGGGTGCTGTGGGAGGATTGCTGTGAGAGAGAGGGCGGCGGGAGTGCTGTGGGGAGGAATGCTGTGAGAGAGAGGGCGGGGCGGTGCTGTGGGAGGATGCTGTGAGAGAGCAGGGCGGGAGGTGCTGGGGGGATGCTGTGAGAGAGAGGGCGGGGGTGCTGTGGGAGGACTGCTGTGAGAGAGAGGGCGGGGTGCTGTGGGAGGATGCTGTGAGAGAGAGGGCGGGGGTGCTGTGGGAGGATGCTGTGAGAGAGAGGGCGGGGGTGCCTGTGGGAAGGATGCTGGTAGAAGAGAGGGCGGGGTGCTGTGGGAGGATGGCTGTGAGAGAGGAGGGCGGGGGTGCTTGTGGGAGGATGCTGTGAGAGAGAGGCGGGGGTGCTGTGGGAGGATGCTGTGAGAGAGAGGGCGCGGGGTGCTGTGGGAGATGCTGTGGAGAGAGCGGGCGGGGGTGGCTGTGGGAGGATGCTGTGAGAGAGAGGCGGCAGGGTGCTGTGGGGAGGATGCTGGCGAGAGAGAGGGCGGGGGTGCTGTGGGAGGAATGCTGTGAGAGAGAGGGCGGGGATGCTGTGGGAGGAAGCTGTGGAGAGAGAGGCGCGGCTGGTGGGAGATGCTGTGGAGAGAGAGGGCGGGGGGCTGTGGGAGGATGCTGTGAGAGAGAGGGCGGGGTGCTAGTGGAGAGAGAGGGCAGGGGGTGACTGTGAGAGAGAGGCGCGGGGGTGCTGTGAGAGAGAGAGAGGGCGGGCGGTGCTGGTGGGAGGATGCTGTGAGAGAGAGGGCAGGGGTGCTGTGAGAGAGAGAGAGGGCGGGGGTGCTGTGGGACGATGCCAAGAGAGATAGAGAGTGTGTGTGTGTGAGAGAGAGAGAAGAGCAGAAGAGTAAGCGCGGGTTTGCTTTGGAAAAGAGTGAGAGAGGCAGTGATGCCGTGTGGGAGAATGTTTATGCGGAAGAGATACTGAGAGTAGAGAGAAGAAGAGAGAGAAGAGTCAGTGCCGAAGAGTAGAATGCTGATGCTAGGAAAGCATGCGCAGGTGAGAAAGGCACGAGAGAGGAGGGGGATGCGTGTGCGAGTGTGGGATTGGAGAGAGAGTGATGATGCTTTGGGAGACAGGCTGGAGAGAGGTAGAGAGAGAGGAGAGGGAGTACAGAGAGAGAGTAGAGAGAGAGAGAGAAGAGGATAGAGTAGAGAGAGAGAGAGGAGAAGAGAGAGAGAGAGAGAGATGAGAGCAGGCAGAGAGAGAGAGAGAGTGAGAGAGTAGCGAGAGAGAGAGAGAGAGAGAGAAGAGAAGAGAGAGAGAGAGAGAGAGAGAGAGAGGAAGAGAGAGAGAGAAGAAGAGGAGAGAGAGAGAGAGAGAGAGAGAGAGAGAGAGAGAGAAGAGAGAGAGAGAGAGAGAGAGACGAGAGAGAGAGAGACGAGAAGAGAGAGGAGAGAGAGAGAGAGAGAGAGAGAGAGAGAGAGAGAGAGACGAGAGAGAGCAAGAGGAGAGAGAGAGAGAGAGAGAGAGAGAGAGAGAGATGCAGAGAGACGAGAGAGAGAGAGAAGAGAGAGAGAGAGAGAGAGAGTACGAGAGAGAATGAGAGAGAGCGCGCGCTAGAGAGAGGGGGATGCTGCGCGAGTGGGGGGGGGGAGAATTCGCTGTCATAATTAATTCATTGTGTGCCCGGCGAGTGACTGCCAGTGCTGGTTAGCAGTGAATCGCGTGGTGCTTACCCGTAAAACTCAACTCGCTGCTCCGCCGCCAGATGATGCGGAGGCTGAGCGATGTTAATTGATGGTAATCATCGGGCACGCGTGCCTGTGATATCAGAAGTGAAGCCCGAGGGCTTCAGCCGCCGTGTGGTTGAAAGATGAGATTACGTGCGTGTGGTTCATTTTTTCATCAATTTTAAATTTCCGGTTTATTTATGGCTTTCATTCGTCAAATTCGCATCTCTTCGTTGGGATGGAGTGTGAATATTATTTTTATTTATTTTAATGCAACAAGAAAACCTCCGTCTAGTAGCTACAATGCTCATATGTAGTGTTGTGATCGTATAAATGATAAAATATTTAGTTTATTTTTTTAGCATTTTCGGCTCCGTCGTAATTTCGTATTGGTGTTGACGTATCGCGATTCTATTTTGCCCTTATTTCCGAATTCGGTGATATCATAATGATACAGCTAGGTCAATGCATCAGCACTTGCCTCTAGATAAAGCTGTGTGCGCTGCAGCGAATTTATAAATAGTTGTTTGAAAGTTTTTCGTTTCATTGCGATGATAAATGGCTACAAATACGAGTGGCGAAACAAATTTGTTGTTGAGTTGCGAGGCTAATTCACCGACTAGCGACTAGGCGCCTGTGCGGTGTAGAGTTTTAAGTTTCTATAGTCGGGTCCGCGTTGTTGTTTTCCTCCTTATAGATTACCCGCATGGGAGCTATGCCACGAAGTAGTCCCTGTGGAGCAGTCTAGATTTTAAGCTCTTGTAAAATGTTGCATTATGGATCGCGGTAATATAGGGGAAGCGTATATCGTAATAGGTACGAGAGCTCTGCATAAATTGCAATAAATGCGGTCTTTGTACTTATTTTTCGTGTCTAGTATAATTCGAAATAACGGCCCATTTTCAAAATGTTGATTGTCTTTTAGCAGTGACTGTACGTGGTAGTTGCGCGTAAAAACACATTACTATATATATACGCGAATAAGCTCGCGCAACATCCGCGCGCTATTTACTTATACGTGCTAAAATGATAAATGATGCTAGAAATACGAGTATAAGTAGAGACATAATCATTAATCAGAGAAAGACAGCGAGAGAAAGAGAAATCAAGAGAGAGAGAGGAAGAGAGCGCAAGAGCAAAACCGAGAGAGAGTAAAAGAACGCGGTAGTGAGCGAATGGGAAAAAGAGAGCGAGAGCGAGAGAGAGAGAGATTGGCGGGCAAATATATAGCAAAAGTTTCTGCATACTGGGTCTCTCACTTCGCATCTCACTAATAACCCCTAAGTTTGAGAGCGTCATTATATATGCATCCGTACATCGTGTACGTACGTGTGCTAGCGTGTCAGTCACTTCATATTAAGACTGAATGACACGCACCACACGCACGCTCACACACACGCGCGCACGTACTCACACACGCGTACTGACTCTGTCACACACACACACACACACGCGAGCGCACTCTCCTACACATGAACACACAACTTCCTCTAGCATCTTCGTGATCACCGGAGAACGTTCGTTGCCCGTAAAGGAGGCAGCAGCAGCGTGATGTATAGCAGAAACCGATCATTTAAGCAGACATTTAATGTATTACTGCGAGAAAAACTGCCCGGTGCATGGCGTCATTAGGAGGGGATAGGGCGTCTGCCTAGGCAACTGCCGCGCATTTACCGCGCGAAGCTGAGATATGTTATATGGCTGCATGAGCTGCGAGGGCCATTAAACATGCTGTGCCTCACTGAAGCACCTTCGGACAGATACAGGCGTCCTTTATCTTCTCTCTTTCGCATTCTCATTCATCTCTTTCTCATTCTCATTCTACTTCTAGTAGAATCTACATATTCTTATTCTCATTCTCATCCTCATCCTCTCTCTCATTCTCATTCTCATTCTCATCCTCATCCTCTCTCTCATTCTCATTCTCATTCTCAACCTCATCATCTCCCTCATCCTCATTCTCATTCTCATCTTCATTCTCATTCTCATTCTTATTCTCATTCTTATTCTAATTCTCATTGATTCCCATTCTCATTCTTCTCATTTGGCATCTTTCTGAGGGACAAACTTTATACATAGGGTATGTGTGCGTGTTATAATAACGCGGGGTTGTTTGTATTATAATGGTCGTATATGTACATACAATAGGGGCAAAAAATAATAACTAAATTAATACTAACAAATTTTTCCTTCTGATTAGTAATAATCTTAATTATGATCACGGGGATAGTCACAACATTGACAGCGCTAACACAAAACGATCAGTATATCGCTCCATAACTAATATAAGCAGTATAACACAGTATTCCTCACTTCCATGCTCGCTGGGTCGGTCGGTCGTTCGCTCGCGCGCACGTTAACATTTGCAATAATATTTTCCTTCCGTCCTGTCGCGCGAGGCACGTATTGAATGCATTGCATACACACACGCACGCATATATACAAACACGCGCGCACGCACACTCGCACACAGAGAGAGAGAAATTAAAAATAGATAGAGAACCTGTGCGAGGAGATTTCTTGTCGGGAGATTTTACGATGGACGGCGGGTACTTAGCGGCGTCAGCTGCTGATGACTATGCCACGGTTACGCGATCAATTTCACACACAAGCGCCCCAGAACGTACACACACATGCGTCTTGAGTCCCAATGAATAACATCATACTAAATATATTCAAAACGTATTCAACTAAATAAATGAATGATATGTGAATGTAAATGCACACAGTGTGTTGAACGCGAGCGTTTGTCCGCGGCACACAGGCGGAATAAGGAGGCGATGTCGTGTGTCTAGGCAAACATTCATACCAATAATGATTTTATTTAAAAAAAGTGGGCTTCATTTACTTCGTTCATTCTATGTCTGCTTTTCATATTAATCGTTAAAACGGTCCAAAACGCACATACGCACATACATATATACAAATATACATATACATAATATTATATATACATGTGCGTGCGTGCGTGCGTGCGTGCGTGCGTGCGTGAGGAGCAATTAGGCGCACACGCTGGTCACCGTCGTCTCGATGCTATCGCAGTGTAAATGCCGTGTTTGGCAAACAGATATTACAGCGTAGAATAACAAGTCAGCATGGTCAGCGTGTGAGCGCAGCTGCGGTTGGTTTAGCGCGGGGATATTTCTGATCCGCTAGCGCAGCGGGGACAGGTGGCATCCTACTGCTGCTGCTGCTGCTGCTGCTGCTGCTGCTGGCTTCAGTAGTACTGCGATGGCTTCCTCTGTATAGTGGTGACTTCCGTAGTGCTGTGATACCTTCCTCTGTACTGTTATAGCTTCCTTTATGCTGCGATAGGTTTCTCCTGTATTGTGATGGCTTCCTCTGTATTGCGATAGCTTCCCCTGTAAGGCAATGTGTTTCTCCGTACCTTTATAGCTTCTTCTGTACTATGATGGCTTCTTTTTCTACCATGGTAGCTTCTCCTGTACTGCAACGGGTTTCTCTGCACTCTAATAGCTTCCTCTGTGCTGTAGCGGCTTTCTATGTACTGTGATGGCATTTCTCCTCCTCCACTGTGATGGAATCAGCTCAGTTAGTCAGCTGCGCGCCATACGATTGGACTCTGCCCCGCTGAGAGGAAATGTCAACAGGGCCCTGGCGGTACCTGGTGTTGACAGCGCGAGGGAAGCCTGACGATGTTGGAATGCTGGTCCGAAGGCGGGGGCATGCGCGTGCAACCGGCGCACGTGTTTTTCACCAGGGAAGTGGGGAAGGGGAGGAGGGAGAGGGAGGAGGGAGGGGAAGAGGAGGAGGAAGGGGCATGCGAGCAACTGGCGCGCGTGTTTTTCACCAGGGAAGGGGAGGAAGGGGAGGAGGGAGGGGAGGAGGGGGGGGGCACTCGGTCAGCATCGTAAATCGTCAGAAATCCTAAGAAAGACTTGCTCGGCTTTACAACCTACAATGAGTGTTAGTAGAGGAGGAAGGATTTTTACGTCTCCCCCTCTCCTGTCCACAAGCTGGTAGCCTGTGTTAATAAAAGGAAATTATTAGTATAGTCGGTTACAGACGTGATTCGGCCCGGCTACGTAAAAGTGATTTTGTAATTAGTAATAGTAGTAAAAAATATCTTGATGAGTGAGTAAAAAACGTGAGTGGATCTGAATGGACTGAGTGATCAGCTCTAATGTAATGTAATGTAACGTAACGCAATGTAATGTATGTAATGTAACGTAACGTCACGTAACGTAGTGTAATGTGATGTAATTTCATGTAACGCTTACGCAATTGTAACGTAAGGTAATGTAATGTAATGTAACGTTACGTAACGTAATGTAGTATCATGGTTCGCACAGTCCTTGAAAAGTCCTTGAGTTTGAGGGGAGTCCTGGAAAAGTACTTGAATTTAGTAAATGTTGATTTTGCGCTTGAAAAGTCCTTGAATTTCATGAAAATGCCCTTGAATTCTTAGAAAGAATCCTTGCCTGTAATAAAAAGAAATTTTGTACCATCAATAATGTGCAAACCTACACGATAGACAGTTAAATGATGATCACAAATTACAGTAAGTCAGTAAAATACGTCAGTAAATCAAGGTATGTTGTAGAAGTGACAGTGATTAAGAATGGGGTTATTATTAAATTAATCCAGGTATGTTTTGTTCTGTGTATGAATTCCGATAAAATGTCCGATAAAATGTCCTTGAATTTCCGATAAAATGTCCTTGAAAAGTCCTTGAAAAAATGTTCAGTCCTCCTGTATGAACCATGAGTATGAAAGCAGGCTGACCGACTGTAATGTGTGCGATGCCGATAGCTGCAGCGGTTGGAAGCCGTGGCCGGCTACTGTCTCACGTGTTACGTGGCATAGCTCCGCGCGTGAATGAAGCCCTACTGCATCCGTGCGGTAATTGTTCACCGCTTAATCGGGACGTTTTCGTAGTTCCCGCCATGTCCCAATAAAGCGGGGACCAGTGTATACTATCTACATGCTGGTATAACAGCTAGTATACTTATACTACTACGTCGATCATAAGTCGTTTTTAGCGGTCGTTTAGCAAGTTTAACGTGGTCGTGTACGTTTGTAAGCGCCTTGTCGCAGCTTTTGTCAGCTTAGTTGTACCCAGTTGTGTTTCCAGGGTGCCGGGGTGCCGATGTATCTGTCATACAATACATGTGTTATTATTTTTGCTACCAAAAATAAACACCCGGTTGATTTCTCTCACCAAAAAAACCGTGTTTTTATTCACCTCCGATCTCGGATCCGACGCGGCGCGTTTAAATATGCCGCTAGCATCGGTGACTTACGGAAATGTTAAAGGTTTGCGCGGGCTTCGCTAAGTATTCGTAGCATCGCCTGGTTTTTGTGACAATCAACGCGCGGGTTTTCTAAACAGTGTGGATGGGAAGAGGGTTGGAATAGATACGAGAGGTAACCCACGCGCTCGCATACTTGAAATTGCGAGGCGAACGGATCAGAAACACCAGCCGTATCGGTCCAGTTTTAAACGAAACGGGCTCAAGTCAAATGAGTTTATGGATGTGCTCTATTTTCGAAACGCTAGTGGCGTTGAAAGTGAGTACAATCATCAATGTTAACAAGAGGTTAACAACGCACAGTAATGATATACGATGGGCCAGATGGCTCATCGTTTCTCCCCAGCTATCACATCCCGGGCTATCAAGGAAACAAGCCGAATTAGTGGTAATCATATTTCCAGCCTTAGTGAACACTGTAATGGCCATCCGGACCATCATAACAAAGAATTGGCTAGGGTCATTCAGATGCAGTCTGGATGTTATTTGGTTTACATTGGCTGTAACTGGTGACCAAATACGGAAGCTACTGATCCTTCTGGTCCTCTATACTTCATACTACGTCTGTGAGGAAGGTTCCAGTTTAAAATCGTCGTTCGAGTTTCGATCCCATTGTCCCCCAGTGTGCGTCTGAGATTCCGTACATTCCAGACGAAACTCATCTTCCAGTGCACTCAGCAGTAGTCAGTAACAGTGTTGTGTGTGTGTGTGTGTGTGTGTGTGTGCGTGCGTGCGTGCGTGCGTGCGTGCGTGCGTGCGTGCGTGCGTGCGTGTGTGTGTGCGCGCGCGTGCGTGTTTGTTTGTTTGTGCGTGGGCACTGGGCAGATGTCCGCAGCGGTCGCGGGTTACCATGGCGATGCTGCCGAATTCCTCGCTAATGCACCGCTAGCCGCGGAGAGCGAAAACACGAGTTCTGCCTCCCCTTCTCCCCCATTCACCTCTCCCCCTCTCCCCTTCTCCCCCATTCACCCTTCTCCCCCATTCATCCCTTCCCTTCTCCTCCATTCACCCCTCCCCCTCTCCCCCGTTCACCCCTCCCTTTCTCCCCCATTCATCTCTCCCCCTTCTCCCCATTCATCCCTCCCTCTCTCCCCCATTCATCCCTCCCCTTCTCCCTCATTCATTCCTTTCCCTCTCCCCCATTCATCCCTCCCCCTCTCCCCCATTCACCCCTCTCCCCATTCCCCCATACTCGTCTTTCCCTATTCACATTTCCCATTTACTTTCTGCACTCACCCCTTCTCCTTCCTATCCCTGCCTGTTCACCCCTTCTCATTCTTATCCCCCTTCTCTCATTCCCCCTTCCCCTCCTTCACCCTCCTTCTCCCCCGTGTAATTTCGTTTGCATCCACGCGCTTGTAATGAGTCAATCTCATCTGAGCTCACTCCGCAGCGCACTCTAAACGAGGGGACAACCGCCGGAGGAGAAGGAGGATGAGGAGGAGGAGAAGGAAGAGGAGGAGGAGGAGGAGGAGGAGGAGGAGGAGGGTTGAGCGCTGCAGCAGCAGCTGGATGTGGCGGATGGGATACTGAGGGTCCGCGGGGAGATGACGAATGGGTCCGAGGGGGGATGTGTGCGCGCTTGTGCAGCAGAGTAGACACGTATTAGCGAGAGAGAGAGAGAGAGAGAGAGAGAGAGAGAGAGAGAGAGAGAGAGAGAGAGAGAGAGAGAGAGAGAGAGAGAGAGAGAGAGAGAGAGAGAGAGACAGAGACAGAGACAGAGAGACAGAGAGACAGAGAGACAGAGAGACAGAGAGACAGAGAGACAGAGAGACAGAGAGACAGAGAGACAGAGAAAGATGGATCGGAGGAGGGTGTCGTTCACACGAGAGCTATGCGGAGGGGAAGAGGTGGGAAGGGGTTCATCCCCACGCAAGAGGTAGTGGATGGTTTGGTTGGGTAATCCACAAAAGAGAGAGGAGAGGAGGAGGACTGGGTGAAGGGGCTTCACGCGATCGATGTGGGCTTCACACAGGATGCTGGTGAACAAGCAGGTTTCTTACTAGTGGTAGCGTGATAGCCATAAGCGTTGGGGGTCGTACCAAGCACGCGTTGAGATCAGTTGTTCTTAATGTTTTCTTGAAGGCGTAAGATTTTGATTCTGTTTTCCATCGTGTGGGGTGCGTTGTGTCGTGGCAGGCATGTGTCGAGATCAGTATTTTGTTCTCAATGGTTCTTTTTTCAAAACGGTTTTCAAAGCAGTAAACAAGTGTATATTGCTGTGTGCTTTGGCGTATCCAGTTCATGGTTGTGTAGTAACATCTCGTTCACGACAGCACTCGTGTATTTCTCCAAACATGGCGGATGGTTGTGGATAGAATTACACACATTTTCGTTTGAAATCGCGTTGATAGCGATGGTCCGTGGAAACCACGGGGGTAGAGTGGAGACTAGTGGAGACTAGTAGAGACTGGTGGGGTTTAATCAGCGGTGCCTGGCGCAGCAGCAGCGGCAGATGTACGGAGCTGGCCGCTTCATTGCCGTTAGCATCCATTATGTATGGCACGAAATAGGGAATGGCATATGGAAGCCTCCAGAGTAAGAAATGCAATCACTAGGGGCGCTGGTTAAATTCGTTCGAATTGTCGACGCCGCGGCAAAGGCGGCGGGTGTGCACAGCGTCTGAAGGTTTGAAATACGCGTGCAGTCGCGGTCACTTGTGGCCCGTTAATATGGTCGATGCTTTAACCGACGTGTGCCCGAGATGAATTCGCGGTCTCTGCTTTAATATCTACGAATTGCTCAGTGGTACAGTAACATTTAACAGTGCCGAACATGCTGAACTATACTAGTTCTGTGAACTAATTCCCACAACAAATAATTCCTACAATTAAGATGAAGTTATGCGACACATATTATAGTTATTACGTGATAAACGGTCATCGTGTACGCGGTAAAGGGTTGCGCGATAAAAATGAGAACAAACTGAAGCATTATGCGTTTTTCTCCCGTAAAAAGTACGTACGACATGGTCATGAAAAGTCAGTTCATGCATGTGGCGTCCGTCCCCCTGGTGACCTTCCCTCCAGGCTCCAAAATGTGTTCAGTTGTGCATGTGGCTCAAGCGAAGCCATATTTATCCCATTTATTATAATATTCATATTATTATGCATTTATTATACATATATATTTCAGTCCACGCATTTATTTTGTCATATCGCGGTTGTTCGACGTCACATCACAGTTAAACCACGGCGCTGGCGGTATAGCCGCGCGCGAAAGCTCCGGTGGTTTGGCTTAAAATCTTCACGGTAAATTTGCACATGCAAAAAAATCTCATTATAAATAAAAATGGTCGAGCCTTTTCGCTCACACAAAGCTACTCTTCGAGTTTTCGCACAAATTTCATGCGTATTTTCTTAGAGCTTTTAACTCGATCGTCGCCGTGCAAAGAGAGACGTGCGCATATCCAAGCGGTATTCATCCCTGCCTATTGTGATTCCGACGGAAAAAACCCATCAATAATTCAGCGATGTTAACGAAGAGTCGGATAGGCACGGCTGTAATATTGATGCGAGCATTGATTAATAATGAAGCTGGCCGGCCGCAACACGGGCCAGCGTCTCTGATTGTAATTATAATTAAAGGCTGTGCCCTCCGCGTCACGAGTCGGGGCAGATGGCGGTGGCTCATCCCTGCATGCGGTGTCTGTCTATCTGCTGGTGAAATCACATGCTGCGCGCGTATGCGCTCAATAGGCACGTAAACGCGTACACACGCAGAAACACACACGCACGCACGCACGCCACGCACGCGCACACACACACACACACACGCTATGACTTTATTTACCACACGCTCCAGGCATACATCAACGTTAACTGCTGCATACCAGTGTACATCGAGCCTACCCGCATTAAATATAAGTAGATAATTGGTTTCCGCCCCTGTCTGTATACGTATAGCCCTAGCTACGCATCAACCATACATAGCATGTAAGCAGATGTAAGATAACTGCTTCGTATAGCTAAATCTAAGCCGAACAATTTTGCAGCAGCAACAGCAGCAGCGATAGCAATAACAACAACAATAACAACACCACCACCAGCAGCAGCAGCAGCAGCAACAACAACAACAACCACAACAGCAACAACAGTATCAGTAGGCCTAACAACAATAACGGCAGCAACAAGTGCCAACAACAACAATAACGGCAGCAACAACAACAAAAACAGAAGCAGTAGGCAACGGCAACAGTAACAGAATTTTGTGGCAGCATGCAGAAGTTACAAGCTTATGCTTCGCCCATGCTTTCCTCTGTGTAGTACGTAGTAAGTAATTGCCTCTCGTTAATTTCACAAGCCGCTGATGATATAATGACTCCGGATTATGAGAGGAGTGCGTGCGGCGCTGATTTCATCCCATTTTCTCCGCCAGCGAAAGTTGTTATCCCTACTTCTTATGTGTAGTACGTACACGTGTAGCCTGATGATATGCAAATAAGCAAACTGCTCGTATGCACGACCGCCTGGCCTTTGTTTTTCTAAGTTAGAGCAGGAAATCGAACCTCTTTGTGAGATTATTTACTTCTGCTTGTAAGAGTAACCATATAGAATAATATCATGTGAAGTTGGGCAAGCCGGTAGGGTAGGAAGACACGGTGTCCCTGTTCATGTTCGTTGTTCATTGTCTTTCGTAGTTGTAGTCGGATTAATGACAGTTTTGATAGCGTGGTCACCCAAAGGATATCGAGTTACCAGTCTCAACTTGCTTCCTTGTCAAACTGATAACGGTTCGAGAGCAAACTTTAGCGAAAATGTGAAGTTATCAATCGAGGTTTTTTTGAAAATGGGGGGGGGGCAAAGAGTGTATACGTGAGCGTGTCTCTTGCGTTTCAGATAGATAACTAAATGTTTCTCTAAATGTCAAAGTAGCAATCTTAGCCATTCTGTTTGTCATGCAAATGAGTGACAGTTACGGAGATAAATTTCTCCTTAAAACGGCTTATGGTTACCAAGCGAGGTTTTTTCAAAGGGCAGGAAATTACGTAGTGTCTGCCTGCCTGCTGCTATAATAGGTAGCAGCTATAGGCAGTAAATCTTTCTGCAGAATCTAAAATAACCTAGCTTGTCAAGTTTATAACATTGAGCCAGCAAAGCTTTCAGAAAAAAATGAATGTTATGGTACTAAGCTTGCCAAGTAGATTTCATGGTTAGTTAGCAAATCTTCCATCCTAATCTTCCCCACCCCTAAGTTACTAAACATGTCAAAGACATAGTATAGTTGGGAAGTAAATATTTCCTAAAAATAACTCCTCACCTTATCAGGCGTATTATTTATTGTCAAATAGATAGCAGTGAGCGAGCGAACGTGGAAACGTGAACTTGATTTCTACTCCGTAATTAACTATAAACAAATTAATAATTGAGTACAAACAAACGAAATATTATTATATGAATCATTATAATAATATAATTATAATAATAATGTAATATAATAATATAATAATAACAGCAACATGATGTTATAAATACAAGATAGCAGATATAGATAGATAGCATAACAAACATAAAATAGTTAAATCACATGTGTGTACCGAGTGAATACCTTCGGCCGCGAACCCCTGACTCGCCCACTGAAGCTGAACCCGCCTGTCTTTCTTTGACATTGCAGCGAAGGTGCTTCCGGCGAACATCGACGCCTACGAGCGCATGATGACGATGCTGCAGACGTCGACGCTGCGCGAGCAGAAGCTGTCCGTCATCCTGTCGCAGTACCTGCTCTGCGTCGCTCACCTGCCGCGCGACTGCTCGCCAGACGAGTTCCGCCGGCTCGTGTCGATGCACAGCGGCACCGTATGTCGCTGCTTCCTCATGCCGAGCGAGCTGACAGGTAAGATGGCTTAGCTGCTGTAGTTAATTACAGGTGAGATGTACAGGTGTGGTTAATTACAGGTGAGACTTACAGGTGAAGCTGCTGCTTCCTCATGCCGAGCGAGCTGACAGGTAAGATGGTGGCGCATGCGATGCATGTATTAATTACAGTGGATGCGCAGATAGGGGTTAATTGCAGCATGAGATGTACAGGTTAGTTAATTACAGTTGATCGAAACTACAGATGTGGTTAATTACAGTGTGAAACATACAGGTGCTAGTTAATTACATGTGAGACTTAAGGGTGCTACCATTGCGTCATGGAAGATCCAGACAAGCTTCTCTATCACAACCGTGACACCTTCGTTTGTTATAGCCGCAGCAGTTTCACAAGCACTCATTCTCTCATTGCTTCTGGATACTGTTCCCTCGCACCACGGAGGGAGGAGGTTAATAGTGATCGCTCTCGTTTATGTGTGTTACGGTTTTGGGGTGTTCGCAGCGATCTGCATTGTTAGCGCGTCGAAGTCAGCAGCAGGCCAGTCAGTCAGCAGCAGCGAGCGGACGAGCCAGCTCATCACACACATGTTTCATGAGGGGGGGCGGGGGGGGACGTCTGGGTATGTCCTGGCAGCAGCGTATGCCACATCGTCGAGTGCCCTCTGTCTCAAGATATATATATATTTATATCGGAATTTCCACACATCGCACGATCTTAGAAGGCGTCAGCTTCCGACTCCCCAAGTTCTAACGTTTAGTAGAGTGCGCTAGTCGGCACCGTTTCTTAAGCGGTAGTAGACAGGTTGCCATCGATAGCGTCCACAGCATAGATAGCAACAGAATAGTAAAACACAAACGCAAAGTATCTATAAGCTATCTCTCAGTATGTTCTATAATGTACCATCAGCAATAATTTCGCCATACAACATACTACATCGATTGACTCACAGAAATGACAAGACGCACACAGCCAGAAATAACAGGTATATCAAGTAATTTCGACCGCTAGTAAGACGTGGAATCAGAACGAGTAACTAGCCTTGGCAGGGAGTGAAGGCTGGAAAGGTGAAACGGTGGAAGGTACGTGTGGAATAGCGGACAGATATAGAAGGATAGGACGGAAAGAGACGGCGAGTAGCGGGCAACTGGACCGTGCACGGGAAAACTGGAAACCGAGTCGTTCTCTACCTGCGAGCTTGGCGTCAACAAATCCGGTCCCTAGGAAGATGTTGGCACGGTGCGGCATCGCGGCGGAATCAACCCATTATATGTGCAATGGAACTTGAAGTGCGTTTATCGTAGTTGCGTTCAGTGCCGGCGAACTATGATAGAATACGAACGTAAATATAGAACACTGATGGGACCTGGGCGCTTTTCACTCACACGCCATATACGCGCACGAACCAGACAACGCACGCAACGCACAACTGACAACACAACACACAACCACACACACACCCACCACACCACACCACGCAACAATAACCGCACACGACACACGCACACGCACACACCACGTTCTTAAGTTCAGTTTCCTTGCTGCCCGTCCGACCCCCCTGCGCGGGGAATGTAATGGATGGGTCCGATCGATGGATCGATTATTGCGCGGTATAGCACCGGTCAACGTCAGCTGTTATTATCACGTCGTCCGTCGTCGTCGTCATCGCCGAATCGTCGCGGACAGCGCGCCAACTCGCGACCTGACTGCCTGCTGCCTCCAGCAGATATTACATGATGATGGAATGCTGGCGGCATCTGACGTTTGTTCGTGCATGCTTAGAGATGCTGCGCCTTCACGCGGCTGGCGCAGCGTAGTTAAGCGAGATAGATTGCGGCTGCCGTCGATTTGCGTAAGTGTGCAGCCACGTAAGAGTAGTAGGATGGTGTGGTAGGGTGGCGGCGGCGGTGGCGGTGGTCGTCGTGGTGCTGGTAATAGTAGTGGTAATGCTACTAGCAGTGGTAGTAGTAATAGTAGAATTAGTAGTAGTAGTAGTAGTTGTAGTTGTAGCTGTAGCAGTAGCAAGTAGCAGTAGCAGTAGCAGTAGCAAGTAGCAGTGCGTGCAAGTAGCAGTAGCAGTAGCAGCCCAGCAGCAGCGCAGCAGCAGCAGCGCAGCAGCGAGCAGCAGACAGCAGTAGGTGGCGGCGGTGAGGCGTCGCAACAGGTAATTGTCTATTGTAGCGCAGCAGAAGACAACGGACGATGGCAGTGCAAACAGTGATCGGCAGTAGCAGATACAGCAACGTATAGACACAGGTGGAAATATGCAGGTCATTTCTGTGGGCAGAGAGGGAGGGAGCGAGATTATTAGGTTATTTGCATTCCGGTGTATTCCGTTGTATTCCGGTTGTATTTTTGTATTATTTGTATTCCGGTGGAAAGAATTGGGGGTGGGGGCGGATGAATAAGTGACTACTGTCAGAGAGAGAGTCTCAGTGACAGCGACAGCTGTGCAGATAATAAACGAAATTGGTGTAATATAATATCAAGCGCTAATAATACACGATACATATGTACGTAATACGTAATATACATAATATCAGGACTGATAATATACATAACACATAAATCATATACATAAATACATATGTATTATTAACTCTTGATAATATTTCCCCAGCCCGTGTGACCTATAGCTTAGACATGCAAAGTACTGTCGCCTCTCCTCATCTTCTCTTACTCTCATCTCCTCTACTCTCTCTCTCATCATCATCATCTCTCTCTCTCTCTCTCATCTCTCTTACGTCTCCTCTCTCTCTCTCTCTCCATTCTCTCTCTTCTCTCTCTCATCTCGTATCTCATACATCTCTCTCTCTCGTCTCTATCTGCTCCTCTCTATCCTCTCGCTCTCATCTCTACTCTCATCATCTCTCTCTCATCTCTCTCCTCTCTCTCTCGCTCTCTCTCTTCTCTCTCTCTCTCAGCATCTCTCTCATCATCTCTCTCATCGTCTCTCATCCTCTCTCTCTCTCTCTCTCGTCTCTATTCTCTCTACTCTCTACTCTCTTCTTCTACTCTCTCCCCCTCCGTCTTCTCTTTCTCGTCTTTCTCTCTCCCCGTCTTTATCCCTCCCTCCCTCCCAATCCTCCTCCTATCGTCTACTTTTCTACTACATACTCTCTACACTCTCTATTCTCTCTCATCTCTCTCTCTTTCTACTCTCTCCCTTCTCTCACCCACACCCTCCTCCCATCGAACAAACCATCCACCTCACTCCCTCCCCAAAACCATCCCTCCCTCCCATCCCTCCCTCCCTCGCCTCCTTCCCTCCCTCCCTCACGTCCGGTCACCTCCCAACCTACTCTTCTCTCTACTCTCTCTCTTACTCTCTCTTCCTCTCTGTCTACTCACTCTCTTCTTTCTTCTCTATCGTTTCTCTCTCTCACTCTCTTTCTCTCTTCTCCCTCTCTCCTCCTCTCTCACCTCCCTCCCTCCCTAACCTCCTCCCCTCCCTCTCTCTCCTCTCTTCTCCCTCTCTTCCTCCCTCCCCATCACCTCACCCTCGCTTATCTCTCTCTCTTCGCTCTCATCTCTCTCTCTCTCGTCTCTCTCTCTCTCTCTCGCATCCTCTCTCTGTCTCTCTCTCCTCTCTCATCTCGTCTCTCTCTCTCTCTCCTCTCTCATCACGGTTACTTATTTCGCTCGTCGGGTGGCATGCCCGCGTGTTGACTGTTCAATCGGTGCCGCCGCAATGCCCGTGGAAACACACGAACCACCTCGCCGGTAACACGTGGCCCAAATGGCCATTAAAATCTTCAGTAAATGCTGGGGGCCATGATTATGACTAACTTATGATTATTATCATTAACTCTGGTTTTCTCTCCGAGAGCTGCTCATGATTTAATACTGGCGGGGGGGGGGATATAGTCTGAACATGATGTCGCACATGCTGCCGTGTCTGTGCTGTGTGCCAGGCCGTGATTTATTTCGTGCATCTCACTGCTAGATTATTTTACTGTTTTGCGCTGTTTGGCCCAGCAGGTGTGTTGCGCGGCACCCGCTGGCTGGTTGGTTATTACGTCTAGTCAGGAGCTAAAAATACATATGTAGTATTTAGCTCATGCTCTAGTACGTAGTAGATAACGGCCCCGGCGGCAGCGGCAGCGGCAGCGGCAGGGATGCCGTCTAGATTTTAATTCATAATAAGAGGAAGAACATTTCGAGATTAACTTACTCTATCGAACGCATATATCGTGCATATTTACTTATAATAATGTTACCAGGAGTGAATAATAATAGATTATTAGTTATTAGATAATGATGAATATTAATTATAATTATTAATTATCTAAGATAAATAATCTATTATTATTTCAAAGCTCCCTGATTGTTAGCTTCGAGCGCACGTGCGGGTGTGCTACGGATGCCACTGCAATCGTGCAACCAGTCACTTGCTGCTATATGAACTATATAATGGATATAATTAGTAATATATATATATATATATATATAAATAAATAAATATATATATACTTGTAGCGTTAGATGAACAAAGTGTAATTACATTTCTACTTCGGATTAACTCTAGCCTTTGTCTGGCCTTCATCGGGCAGTAATTTGTGGCATTGTTTTGACGTCACGTGTGTTTAATTAACCCCGGAGCAGCGATACGTGTTGCATTATAACGTTATATAATATATAAGTACATTATACAGCTTGAATAATCGGCGCCACGCGTTAATTAGTGAGAAGGCAATGTTAACCGCGATCTTCCGTTTAATGAATTAAATCCACGCCCGATTGTAACCTACTTTGCTTTGGGAATAATATCCCGCAAATTATCTATAGAGGTCATTACCGGAGGCGGCCTCGCCCTATAGAGCTACTACGTCAAATTCAGCATTGTTCTGATGCCTGTGAGTGTTTGTAGGGAAAGGGAGTATTTGTGCGCGTGCGTCCGTGTGTGCGTGTGTGCGTAGGCAAAGCCTGGACGTCATTACCTAAGAAAACATCACGTGGTGGTTGGCTGCATTAGCTGGGTAGGTTTGACCGCTTATCGGGGCAGATTTCTGACATTTTCGGGATTTGGGTGGTGGGGTGGGGCGTGAGAAGGGAATCAGCTGATATAATGAGCAGGCGTTGTTAGGAGACAGGGTGGAATAGACTAAATGGGTTTGAACGTTGCTGTTAAATGCCCACAGCAAGAGAAATCGCTCCTGCTAGAAGAAATCCTTGCGTTTTTTATTCGGTCTAGCACAAATGCGCAGTCTGAAACAACATTGATCTTCACATTGGTTTTAACATAGATATACACAACATATATATCTATGGTTTTAACGTGAACGTTTTTCCCCGTAGACCGGACCTCAATACACTGCGTATGAGAAACTCTTTAACTTTACCATGTTTCCGTCATCGGTCTATGAGAAAAGGGCTGATTTAGTTTCTGACTATGCTGAGTATTTCCTGGGAAGAACGTGTAATCAGAAGCTGGTTGGTTATGATTGAGAGTGCTTGTATATGTTATGTACGTGCGAGGTGCGCCGCCGTCAACATGAGCACGCACACATACATACGTATCAAGAGTAGATATTATAGGAGAAGAGTATGACACTGTTTTAACAGCGTTTTGCGTAGTTTTCAACTTGAATTTATTCTATCAATATGTGAATAAATATATTCAAACTTTACCTTGTTTTCGTTTCAGATTCTCCCTTAATCATATAACACCATCAGTTTACCTGAAAATCGTATGTGTTCTTCAAAAAAATTCTTTGAATACGGCACGGTTTCACACAGTTTTCCCAAATGTTTGCATCTATTCGGCGAATGTTGATATGCGGCGGCAGCACCAGGTTGTAACTACTGGACGCTGGGGGCTGTTGGGGATATTAGGTAAGCACAGTAACAGCACTTGTTTCGCTTCCTTATCATCAGGAACACGATGGAAACACAGCTAAAATCAGCTGCTAGCTCGCCGTGAGCACACATGTATTTCTAGCACGCTGGAAACGCTACACGCTGAATACAATTCGACGCCTAATATCCTCAACAGCCCCCAGCGTTCCGTCATAGACAATAGAACGCTAATCCGATAATAAACATTAGCCGCTTAGATGCGAATGGTTGAGAAAACTGTGTGAAACCGTGTCGTATTCAAAGAACTTTTTTGAAGAACACATACGATTTTCAGGTAAATTGGTGGTGTCATATGATTAAGGGAGAATCATAGACGAAAAATGAAAGACAAGGTAAAGTTTGAATATATTTATTCACATATTGATAGATTATTTTCAAGTTGAAAACTATGCAAAACGCTGTTAAATTACAGGTGAGATGTACAGGTGTGGTTAATTACAGGTGAGACTTACAGGTGAAGCTGCTGCTTCCTCATGCCGAGCGAGCTGACAGGTAAGATGGTGGCTGCGATGCTGTAGTTAATTACAGGTGAGATGCGCAGATGTGGTTAATTACAGATGAGATGTACAGGTGTAGTTAATTACAGGTGAAACATACAGATGTGGTTAATTACAGGTGAAACATACAGGTGTAGTTAATTACATGTGAGACTTACAGGTGTAACCATTGCTCATGGAATCACAGACAAAGCTTACTCTTACACGTGACACCTTCGCTTTGTTATGCCGAGCGAGTTCACAGATCATTCTCTCATTGCTCTGGGATACTTGTTACCTCCGCCCACGGAGTGGAGGAGGTTATGTGATCGCTCTCGTGTAGTGTGTTCGTGTGTTAGTGTGTTCGCGCGATCGATATTAGCGCGTCGAGTCAGCAGCAGGCCAGTCAGTCAGCAGCAGCGAGCGGCGAGCCAGCTCATAACACACATGTTTCATGGGGCGTATGGCGTATGTCGCTGGCAGAGGTATGCACTCCGTGAGTGCCCTCTGTCTAGTATATATATTTTATATGGAATTTTCACACACACGCACGTCTAAGGAAGGCGTTCAGCTTCCCGCTCCCCAGGTTCTACGGTTTAGTAGGTGCGCTAGTGGCACCCGTTTCTTAGGGTAGTGACAGGTTGCATCGATAGCTCCACGATAGATAGCACAGAGAGAGATAAACACAAACGCCAGTAGTCTAGTTAAGACGCTACTCTCCGTATGCTTGATTGATACCACAGGAATATTCCAATACAACATACTACATCGCATGAACTACACACGATGACAACGCACACACACAGAATGAACGTATATCAGTAATTTCGTACCGTGAATGACGTGGATCGCGAAGTAGCTCGGCGAGGGTGAACGTGGAGAAGTGAAAGTGAAGGTAACGGTGGATAACGCGAGAGTAAGAAGGGAATAGAAGGAAAGAACTTCCGGGTGAGTGCGGCAAAAAGCTCTGGACCGGTGCCACGGGCCAAAGATTGCGAAACCGAGTCGTTCTCTACCTGCGCAGTTTGGCGATCAACAAATCCGGTCCCTAGAGATGGCCCATGGTGGCATCCGCGTCGGAATCACGCATTAT
The DNA here is from genome assembly GCF_000485595.1 of Priapulus caudatus. NCBI lineage: Eukaryota > Metazoa > Priapulida > Priapulimorpha > Priapulimorphida > Priapulidae > Priapulus > Priapulus caudatus. Next base: position 85,479 of record NW_014577575.1, read on the forward strand.
ACTGTGATGAACTTGAAGCTGTTAGGTCTGATTGCGTTCGTGGCCTCGAACATTATAGAATACGAACTAAATAGACTGATGGGCGAACTGGCGCTCCTACACACGCCCATGCCCGCCACGAACACAAGCCACAACGCACGCACGCAACACACTGACACACACACAGCACAACACACACACACACACACACACACACACACACACGCAGCACATACACGCACACGCACACACGCACACACACGCACACACACGGCGTTAACTTCAGTTTCCATC
>NW_014577575.1:87881-90148 GCF_000485595.1 Priapulus caudatus
CGCGACACTACACACACACTACTACACGACGACGCGCGACACACACACACACACACACACACACACACACACACACACACACACACACACACACACACACACACACACACACACACACACGGGCGCGCGCGCACACACACACACACACTGGTGTGAGAAGTAAATACACAGAAAGGTCGGTCCGTCAGGGCAGTCATGCCGCTATTGCCGCGGCTACCTCATTCTCTCTGTAAGAGGAGCGAACATATTATATATTTATTACGTGGTCGTGGAGTGTTCTATCTACATTGTGGCACGCAGTACGTATAGTTGTTTAAATATTCACGCGCCCGATTAAGTCGCTCTTAATTGTAAGCGCCTGCCGTCGACATCGCGCAAGAAATGTTAGACTTAGTAATAAGCATCCATAGTAGGTGCTTATGTAACGTTATCATGATGGCGTGTGCGTGCGTGTGGGTGCGTGCGTGCGCGCGTGCGTGCGCGTGTGTGTGTGTGTGTGCTTGCGTGCGTGCGTGTACGTGTTTACACATGTGCTTTAACGTTCAAATACCCGAGGCACGGGAATTTTTTATCGATGCCGTTCGTTTACATGGTATTAAATGAATTCTAGATTAATAATATTCTAATTTATTTATAGGGCCATGCAAGTGCATTGCGATTTTTCACGATGAAAAACCGGAGAGATTTATTACGATAAAAAAGTAGAATGAATAAAATATTTTATGCCTTGATGCCTTTCAATGATTAAGTGTTGGCAACCGATATTAGTGCAGTGCTATATGGCAGGTCACTGTAACTTTACCCTCACCCCTTCACAGCGTTACGTAACCGGTAACATGTGCACGTCAGCCTGTGCTAGGTCTCCTAGGGGCGCACGATAATTCAATTAAACGCGTGACGTTTTTATTATAATATATTCACGGCGATATCGGAATAATCTTAATGACGAAATGGAAATTAAATGCCCCGTAAGATTTAATCACGTGCCGCATTATGAATTATGCGATTGGGTCGAGCGGGTGCGGTTGGGGGGAGCGGCACGGGGGTCCTCCTCGGGGAAGAGCTATCAGAACGAGTTAATCCTGCTGTTATCTCCCTCTCCTCTGTCTCCCCCTAACGCACACTCACGCGGCAATATGGCTTCATTATCGCTCATTTTTATGCACCTGTTCGCGCGGTAAACAGCGCCGTTAGATTAACGAAGTAGTGAGAGTCCCGCGGGTCGCCCATGAATCTTTTAGCGGTGAGGTTGCATGCATGCACCCTCTCCCCCCGTCTGGGAGTGCTCCCCGGGACCCCCGGGATCCTGCAGGATTACGCGAAGCTCTTGCTCGTAATACGTGGTGGGAGTCGTGTTTACGTGCGCTCTTCATCCGTCCCCCCTATAAACATCAACGTCTCAGTGTTCGTACCCAGGGCTTATTCAGAGCTTCTGCTGTTGATGTTTGGAGTCGGTGTGTTGCGCTATTAGAGGGGGCACGTTTGTACACGTGCTAGACTCGAGAAACAACAAATAGAGATTAGTGATTCGTATTTTACTGGGTTGTAATCGTGTACGTTTTCGTCGTGGGATTACGCTACTAGGAGTACGGTCGGTTGCGAGCGTGTGATAGTTGTCGGAGCGGGGAATTGCCAATACGAGTGGTTTAACCGCTAACAACATCTGCGAATCTCAAATGCTGTTCGCTGTAAAATTTCAATTCTTCAGGATTATGTCAACGACACACGCAAGCAGGCATGCACGCACGCACACAGCTATATTGCGTACATTAAGTCGTTTAATTTCATAGTAAAAGACGAGCTTAAGTGTAATGACAGGGAAATTATTTCGTGTAGCAATCTTTGATGTGATGTATATTTTAATGTTCTCAACCATACATCATATAAAGCCGTATTATTGTTAATCGTTTGTGAACTTGTGAATGTATTTTTAATGTGCTTGAAACCTGTGCTAGCGAATATCATTTACATTTTTTACCGTTAGAATAACGCTATAGTGCACTTCTGTTTTGCATAATTGCCTTGCAATTAAATCAATCAGCCATTCAGCCAACCACGGATTCCTCCATTCATTTATCCGTCCGTCTGTCCAGCCATCCATCTATTTATCCATCTATCCATCCATTCACCCATGCATCCATCCATTTACCCATCCATCCATCCATCCATCCATTCCATCCATCCATCCCATCCATCCCATCCATCCATCCATCCATCCATCCATCCATCCATTCCATCCATCCATCCCATCCATCCCATCCATCCAT
>NW_014577575.1:91114-101286 GCF_000485595.1 Priapulus caudatus
CCGGCAGTACCCTGGGGGACATAGACCCTATGAGCATTACTTATACTTACGTTTGTACGCGTTCGCATGGGTGTGTGTGTTACCGTTGCTGTCTCTGATGATATTCTATTCTATTTATTTACGTTATATGTTAGCGTACATGATGTGTATGATACTGACATACAGGTTTTTTTTTACACTTATTAGTCTATACTCGCGAAATGGGCGCCTTCGGCGGCCATATTCGCTCGTTACGCTGACGAGACTACGATGATTTCTCTAAATCCCGGCCCGATTCATAGTAATCTCTTAGTAAAATATTGACTTGATACGAAGACAATAATACAAGGATCCTGCTACTAACATAACATTTTCTGTCCCGGTATATTCATTTCTATATAAAACACTTTGTACACACCTTCTAATCCATTGTTTTTCTCTTCAAATTAAGGCTAATATAATATACGGAACCCGCTTAATAGGATTATCTTTGGCCCGTATAAGTTTCGTACTAACGGGGTGCGACTGTAGTAATGAATAGTAGTAATTGAATGCAGAGTTTAGGCTTTCCAGTAATTGTATCTATTGCGTGCGTGCGTGCGTGCGTGTGTGTGCGTGTGCGCGTGCGCGTGCGTGTGTGCCAGTGCGTGTGCGTGTGCGTGCGCGTGCGCGTGCGCGTGTGTGTGTGGACCTTAGGGGGCGGTGGAACCCTATTGATTTTGAGTGCTTTTCACCCAAGGTCAAGGGTCACAGGTTCACATTTGATGAATGGATATATATAGATAGATAGATAGAAAAATAGATAGATTGATAGATAAATATGCGCTGAGTGCGAGCATGCAGGTGGGGAAGGACTTGATTCCACAGCCAGCGCGTGTGCCCTGGCGAATCCACTGCAAGGTTACGTGACAGACTACTGTATCCCTTAGCCTGTGGTTGCGTGTTTGTAAGTCTACAGCCAGCGCACCTAGCGGAAGTGAACTCAATCGTGCATGTTTTCCAGGGAGATTTTCCATTAAATTTTCTAAATATGGTTTTTTTAAACATTTAACTCAGTAAATAACAAAAAGCAAAGTGTTAGAGTCGAACCTGATGCGTAGGAATGAAGCACGAAAAATTTCAGCCGGATTCGTGCACGCGCCTAGAAGTTATGCCGGAACAAACAGAACGACACTACTCAAATTATTAGATAGAAGATGCGTCTGTGTTACCCTTGATGTCTTATATAATCTTCGATCACTTATTTACGGCATATTCGCGTGCGTAGAGTGTATGCTACTACCACAGTCTAGCATTTGCTTATACTTGTTAATCTATTATGGTGCGTGTACCTGTTTAACCCTTGCTGCCTGGATGGTTATCTATTATTTAATTACCCTATATTAGCGTACATCGTGTGTATGATTATGCTACATGTGTCTATGTATAAGTTATACTTGCTGCCCTAGATGGTGCGTCTACCACTTATTTACGATGTATCAGCGTGCATACTAGCGTGTGTAAACGTTGCTGCTTACATGTGTGTGTAGGTGTGCGTGCATGTGTGTGCGTGGGGGCTGGTTAATGTTTTCAGAGGTGGAATTCGATATAGAGGATGAGTAGTACTGATAGAGGTGACCCGCGGTTATTAGCTATGCACGTGTGTGAATGTGTGAATGTATGTTCACCATGCAGGTGTAGACTATAAGCTTACGTAACGCGGGGGAGGGTATTACTGCATGTGTGTGTTCATTAGGTGTTTGTTCGTATAGATGAGATCATGAGATTACGTAACGCGGGGTATTACTGTAAGTGTGTGTTCATTAGGTGTTTGTTCGTAGATGAGATTACGTAACGCGGGGTATTACTGTAAGTGTGTGTTCATTAGGTGTTTGTTCGTAGATGAGATTACGTAACGCGGGGTATTACTGTAAGTGTGTGTTCATTAGGTGTTTGTTTGTAGATGAGATTACGTAACGTGGGGTATTACTGTATGACTGTATGTGTGTGTTCATTAGGTGTTTGTTTGTAGATGAGATTACGTAACGCGGGGTATTACTATGTGTGTGTTTATTAGGTGTTTGTTCGTAGATGTGATTACGTAACGTGGGGTATTACTGTATGACTGTATGTGTGTGTTCATTAGGTGTTTGTTCGTACACGAGCTTACGTAACGCGGGGGTATTACTGTATGTGTGTGTTCATTAGGTGTTTGTTCGTAGATGAGATTACGTAACGCGGGGGTTTTACATTGTGTGTGTTCATTAGGTGTGTTCGTACACGAGCTTACGTAACGCGGGGGTATTACTGTATGTGTGTGTTCATTAGGTGTTTGTTCGTACACGAGCTTACGTAACGCGGGGGTATTACTGTATGTGTGTGTTCATTAGGTGTGTGCTAACGCGTGGTATGAAATCACGGTGATATAAACAACTGCTCGGGGTTTTACATTGTGTGTGTTCATTAAGGCTCGTGTTGCGGCTTACGACACGAGCTTACGTAACGCGGGGTTAGTTACTGTATGTGTGTTCATTACGACAGGCCACCTGTGTCCTGTTCGTCGATGAACTACCGGACAGATTATATACGATAGACGTATACACTGAAGTAACAGAATCGCTCAGTGTATGCGGTCAAGTCGCCGAACCCACAAAGTTCGTACTCGGCGCATATGCTAATCGAAGCGTCTTAGATTCATCTTAGATTCTTTCGTGAGCTGATATATATATTATGGGTATGAGTAAACCGGTGTAATCTCAGTTCCAGGAGAGGCACTCGCGAATTACAGGACTAATATAATAAGGTATTTAATTAGGCTAGTCTAGATTAATAATAATTAGGTTACTATAAATTTTATTACTGTGTTCCCGACTATGGATACTGCTGCTACGACCATTAACTCAATATCGCACGTGGCTATCCGTACGTAAGAACGTTGCATTTTTTCTATGAGGCTTATCGGATCATATCCGCGATCATGCAAAGCGCCGGCGGACAGTGCCAAGTTGCCAGACCATAATGCACTGCGATACGGACCTGTCATGGCTGATGCGTTGTGAGAAGATTAACTAGAATTGGGCAGGAATTCTCCTCGTTTGAACAGTTGTCGAATGCAATGCAAGCAATATAAAAGAACACACAACAGTTTCAGCTAATTGTGTACATCCGCAGGCAGTAGATACGTTAAAAAACTCCGAAAGGAAGCGGCTCCTAATCGTTATTTTAGTGATATAGTTGAGGTACACAACTGGCAGTACTGTACTCAGGTGTAAAGCAGCGAGGACGAAATGCCAGTTTCTTCTATGCGAAAGGAAAACGTCCAAAGGCAAAGGTAGGGCTATGTTAGAGATAACTAATTTACCGCAATTCAGACATCACAAATGTTAGGTGTAATTTTATCTAAAGTTTAAATGATTGTACCAAGTACTATCATACGCTCTTGCGGCTAGCAGCGCTATCATTCTTCAAAGAGTTACATGTGCCGGGCCGGCCCACGACACAGGCCTGGCAGCAGCAGGGCTATTAGTATCTAGCGGTTACTAGTTATGATATACTAAATCGCAGCTAATTAGCAATTGAACAGCAACTCCAACATATGTGTCCCTCGTATATTGTAGAGGGGTTTCTGGCCGTGCTACCCATCTGCCATCGCGAGTATCCCTGTGCGGTAGCGAAGGGCTGTATTGTAGTGCTGAGTTACAAATATCAATAACTGCAAATTTCTGATTGCGTGTGTTAGTATTCATATATGTTCTTTATTGCTCATTAGGCCTTATTATTCTATTCCAGCAAACTTATCTAATGGATTGTGCCCGTTCAGTGGCGTGACAATACGGCCAACTTCAGATGGATAAAAAGCTTCTTGTGAAAACTAGCACGACCGACTACAGTGACATGCGACGGCAACAGCTCGGCGAGCTAATCCTTTGAGCCTATTTTACAGTTGGTCATGGCCCCCACGGTACGCACGCGTCCCAGCGCACAATGCAGCAGCAGCTGTTGGCAGCTCCAATCGCCCAGCGAGCCACCCCGGCATCCGCCGAGGGAAGAAGAGTGCGCAAGAGTCGTTAGTCAGCTGCCTTTTGTTTCAAGTTAGGGCGGGTTATACAATTCGGTTTTCTGGGCACAGTAAATGGAGAATCATGTCGTAGCGTTTAAGGCCAAGACGACACTTGCAGCGACGGACCGTAACGACAAAAGCTTTGGCGGCGACTGGCGCAAACACACTGCGAGCGAGACAGCGACCGCGTTCAAGTCAAAGTTCACCAGCAGCTCGCCACAGTGGTAGCACATCATCACATGAAAAAGCGGCAAAAACTTCAATGGGCGCTGGCTTAAAGGCTGTGTATATGCGAGTTTTTTGCTCAGAAAAACTAAAATATAGCTGAATATAGTCTCACCTGGGCAGAGGATAATATCACTGATATATATCAACATTCAACAACACAGAAGATTTGATATGCAGTTATAGCATAGAAAAATTGATTTGACGCACATCATACCAGCTCGAGCGAATATTAGCCGTATGCGCGAGCTATGCAAAAATACAATGGCGCCGTTCAAACGAAGTGCATAATTAAAACAAAAGGGCATGCAATTCTGTGTGGTAAATATTATTTGACTTTTTTATGTCAATAATTTCATACAGAGGCAGCTTGTCTGTGCATTCGTCATTTTACGAGTGTTACTAATCCGACATGGTAATCCACATAGCTTATCTAATAACAGACTTTACGCGGTATTAGTACTACACGCTGTTTACGTCTAGTAATGACCTCTTGTGTTTACACTGACGTCTGATTTCTATGGTGCGAGGGCGGTACGGGGGGGGGCGATGGCCATTACTGCACGTGATAGATGTCTCGCGGGCTACCGGGCGAGAAAGTCGGGACGAGAGATAGGGCTAACGGTAAACAAGAACCAATGCAAGGTTAATTTGTAATTGTGGGCATGATTTGGTGAATAGCGAAAGATGTTCCAAGGCAGGGTTCTCCGCACTGTCTGCCGCTAACGGGGGGCGTGCCGCGCCCGGTCGTTTTGGAAAATCTCCGCGCCCCCCCGTTTGAATCGTTGCGGCCCCCGACGTTTTAAATTACTCCGCACCCGTTTGGAAACTTCGCACCACAATATAAAAGTTTGAGCGAGCGGGCCGGATCGATACCATGCAGAATTGCCGTAAGAGCAGGGCTATCTGACAGCATGCACTGCAGACAGTACAGAAGTTTACATGCTGACAAGTGCAGCAGTTCAACGGGCTGTGACTAACTGTACACCGTACTGCGGCTATCTATATATACAAGAAACCCAAATACCGTCTATCGTGTGGTGGCGATTTACCCATTAATTATATAGGTCGTACGGTAAAAATACACCGGCCCCGAACTCCCGCTAGTTTGCCCCGCGCTCAGCGCCCTCCCCGCTAGGTTTCCCGCCCCCGCTACCCCTCCCCTCCCCCGCCCCTGCCACTCCCCTCCCCCATGTTTGAATTCATCCTGGGAGAAACCTGGCAAGGCATTTTATCGTTCCTCAGACTAATGTGGCTGTTACTCAAGGCAAGTAACGGTAGTGGCACATGAAAGTGGGGAAACACTTACGAATTAACTTTCGCAGATAATTCACTTTTCAATAAGCATGGCTGCCTATACAAAACTCTCTAGCCACGGACTAGCTAGGCTCATCATTCCGGATAATTAGATAGGTAAAGTTACCAAATATATCGGCATGGTGCACCCAAATTATCACTGATATAACTAAGTATTGCGTAGATGTGGCGTCTGAGCTTGCTACACGGCTTTGCCACGGCTTGGGAACCTAGACTGCCTTTTCGCGGTCCCGCCCCCCGTCAATTGTTGTGACATGCATCGGCGAGTTTAGGCGGGCCGGAGACGCATTATGGGTTATGACGTAATCGTAATGTCAACCGTGTCGCTGGAACGGCTGGCGATTGCTATTTCGTAAAGTGGTGCGCTGGCGACTGTCGCTAGAGAATAGAAACGTTTCGCTAAATATTTTTGTCATGCGAGGTTGTGCGCCGGTCCGTTGTCCGTGGTGCGTGGCAATGTCATAGGAACCAATAGTTTCTAAACTTTTCTGAATAAGTCGTTACGGTGCGGTCGCTGTCGCTGGGCAGTGTGTCTGGCCTGCTTTAGTCTGTATTCCGGATTGCGGGTGTATTATGAGGAAACGATTTTGGGCAGCGATGCTAGACGAATGTACTGTAGTACGATTTTGAGCTCAAGTTGGTTGAGATTACACGTAGTACAGCGTAGGTATTCATAAGGATAGTAAATGACGAATTTCGCGCTTGTTACTTGAAGTCACACTCCTTCCGCTATTATCTACTTCTGGTCTATGATGTATCTAGATTTGCTAGAAATGTAACTGACAATTGCACATTCAGCAGCTGTAGTACGATGCGCCCGATACGGGTCTTGTTAGAAGTGTTGGGCAAGGTGTTTATGGGCAGGTGCTGCATATGGCCGTATGAAACTGGGCGCAGTCTAGGATGCGATTTGTGCCGACTGGTATGCGTGGTTGGCCGAATGTGTCATGCTCATAGTAATGTGGCAACGAAAATATGGGTAATTATGAGTTTTGAAATTAGAAATAGTTTGAAATTGTGTTGTGTTTTTACGCCATTTATCTGCTGCATTTGGGCGCAATAAGAGTGGCATGGCATTACACTATGCTATTGTGATAAAAGCATGTTACTAATATGATCTCAGCTTGTTTCCTGTGGGCAGTGCAAATCAGTCTAAAGCATTTAGTTTAACATTTCTGTAATATATTTGTATGATAATGGCATTGCGTTTTACCACTTTATTTGCTTAATTTTGGTAGTTTACATAAAATCTGATCTTAACCTTGTTATACTGGTATAGTCTATTCTGTCGCTAAATTGTTGAGCTTTCAGTTTTACATTGTGTGATATAAAAAGTAAAAATTTACGGGCACAAAAGATGTTTTTTTTTTTTAGGCTTGACGATCTGCAGCGATATCTGGGCGGCGAAGCGCTCAACGCCGCGTAGCGGCCCTTTTGGCAATTTCGGGTGCGCTCTCGGACGCAAGTATTAGCGTTTTCCTTTCTAGGGTTAGCTTGAAGGGCGCGCTTTTCGATGAATTGAGCAGTTCTTGCGCATGCAGGCGAGGGATCTCACTACCGCATGTGCACGCATAAATGACTAATTTTAGTTTTATTAAAACAAGACGTTTCAGGGCACGTGATTTTGTAATCATGCCAATGGATTTGGGAGGTATGGCAGGCCGGCTAGCTGCGAAGTATTAGCATAATTGCTTGATTGGCTATTGTTTGTGCTGCTAGAGGGCCATATACGTAGGCTTAGCTCTAGTAGTAGTAGTACTAGTAGTACTATACTACTATAGCCCGCGTACAGTTGCCGCTGGCTACTGTCACTGCCACTGCCACTGCCGCTGCCAGCGGCAACTGTTTGCGGGCTATAGTACTAGAGCTAACCTAGGCTATACTACCACTAGCGCTCATAGGGTCTATGTCCCCCCAGCGTACTGCCGGAACGTACCCTGGTACGGTCGCGGTATAACGGCGGAACGACGCCTAGCTGGTGCAATATTTGATATGGTAGGGTTAGGATTAGGTAAGTGATGTCCAGCGAATCATCGCTTATAGCTCAGCATCATCGGTTGAACAGTGGCTCGAACCAAGCGCTTGGTTATCAAAATCCATAATCGATTTCATCAACAACAACAAAAAATTTAAACTTGAACAAGAAAACTTGGAAAAGTGATGAGAATCAAAGATATCATCGCTACTATACAAGTTATCCTTGATTAACAACTACTACATGTATTTACACACAAGTAGTAAAGCAGTGGGCAAAAGCAAACAGTAAACAGGCTATACATGCACAACACGAGCGTACATGCGCACGACGTTAGCCGCAGCACACAGGCATTCAACTGACCCCCCGAGCAAGCCTGATTGTAAGCTGATCATCGGTTACTTGGTCCAACCGATGATTGATTAGCGCAAATTAGCAAACGGCGTTGAAAATAAAAAAAAAAAAAAAAAACTAGATTAGGGTTAGGGTTTAGGAGTAGGCACGTAGCGACTGCCAGCTAGTACTCGTTAGTGGAGTAAGCGAGTAACGGTACGCATAATTAGAGTAGTCCCGAGGTACTTCGGGCACGTACCCGCGGGGAAAGGGCATAGACCCTGCTCAGCTATACTAGGCTCGGCTTAGGCGGGCTTACACTTAGGCAGTTGCCGCAGGCTTGCCGCAGACTGTACTGGCGGGCTATAGGGGGCAGTACTACTACTAGAGCTACCTACATGATGTAAATATACTTTAGGCCCTAAATTAGGGCTATAGTTAGCCGGACGTGGCTGTGCGACTTATTGTCTATACAGCCTGACACGCTTCCATATAAAAAACCTATCACCTATGAGGCTATATGTAGCTCCAAGAAACGGTCATACATCAAGAGAGCGTATGTTTACGTTAAGTCACACAGCCTGGTCGGGCTATATAACCTATGCAGATCTAGCTCTAATAGTAGTAGTCTATATAGCCCGTGTAGAGTACTACAGCTAATTAATGCAGATCTAGATGAATTACTCTGTATATATATCTCAAATCTATTCTATCGTTTGACTTTCGTTGTTTGAAATATGAACGTTAACTAGCTCACAGTTGTCCTGCTTCTAAACTAGAGTGTACAGTAAAACTTGCATAAGTCATCATCGCCTAAGCCGTCATTATGTGCAAGTTGTCGATCGCCCTCAGACAGGTCCCATGTAATACAAACAACAGTAATTTCCCATCTGTAAGTCGCATCAGACAACAGAGCCGTATATCATTTTGGCTATGTTAACGTAGTTTGTTCGGAGAGCAGCGGCCATTGCAGATTAGGGGCCGTATGTTTTTAGGCAAGTGTTCCAAGAAAATTGGCAGACACTGCACTGCAAATAATCTTGCATGTCCAAACATGTAATCAACAGGCGGTGTGTTAGCAGATAAGCCAGCGTGTGCGGCGCTTGCCGCTAAGTGCGTAGAAAAAAAAAAAAAAAAAAAAAAAAAAGAAAGAAATGTACGTGCGTTAAGGGGCGGCGGACAGCACTAGGGCGATTTTAGGCGATCTAGATCGGGGCGACTTTATCGGCCCAAGTTGCTATGGCGGCGCCGAGTCGAGTGAGACATCACGCGATTTAGTCGCGCGACTGAGATTATGCCCGGATACCTATCAAAACGTTTTGATCGATGCGATTGAATGGGCGCAATAGCACCCATGTCCTGCTATCGAGTATGAATGTGGTGCGAACTGACGTCGTGTGTGGAGGCATGTTTAAATGGTGTGAGGGCAGGCACCTGGATGGGAAGCCCTAGCATATAAGTCGAGAAATGACGCTTACCACGTATGTCGTCATTTTTTTTTTTTTTTTTTTTTTTTTTTTTTTTTTTTTATTTCTTATTTCTTTTTTTATTTTTTTTTTTTTTTTTATTTTTTTATCTTTTTTTTTTTTATTTTTTTATTTTTTTTTTATTTTTTTTTTTTTATTTTATTTTTTTTTTCTTTTTTTTCAATAAGTCGGCACAGAATATGGCTGGTCCCAAAACTGTCGACTTATGGCCGAGTTTTACTGATATCTCTCATTCAACGGTATACGTCGTGTGATCATGTGATACTAATCACAGTTTAAATTGTGATGGCTGTATTCGTCTGTTATGTCAAACATACATGACATTAGAAGTAGATAATAGGGAAGCTATATAACCTAGTTATGCGCTCTAGTGGCTATGTCCCCGGGGCAGGTACTTGCCCCGAACGTAGCGCCTGTCACTATTTGTATAGGGTTAGGTAGTAGCGTAGGCGTAGGCGACTGCCGCTATGACTTCGTTAGTGGAAGTAGGCGAGGTACGGTCGCCGGTCCGGCATATTAGATAGTACCAGGGTACGTTTCCGGTATACTCGCAGTGTACGGTTCCGGCAGTACGGCCCGGGGGAGCAGTAGACGCTGCCTCAAAGGCTATTATCTAGCGTTCTGATGAATTGGCAAGACGGTAATATACATGATATATATATACAATTATGAAATATCATTAATAAAACTTAATGGTCTTGAATGATCAGATTTCATGCACTAATTATATATTAATGCCTGTTGTTGGGGGCACTATGCTCTCATAGTGGCGCCCAACAAGCAGGCATTAAATGTTTTTAGTGCATCACATGAGCTT
>NW_014577575.1:101311-113016 GCF_000485595.1 Priapulus caudatus
GATTTTTTTTAGTGGTGGGCGCATCCGCCAGACCTAAAAAACCGTTACCCCAAAATTGAGCTAGATTAACTGGAAAGGAAACCTTCTGGCACCCATTGGAAAATGTTCGGCATAGTCTCAGGTATCGTGAATGGCCACTGCCAGAATAATTCAGTAGTGGGTGTATCCGCCAGACGCCCCCAACTACCCTCACTTCCAAAATTGAGCTAGATTAGCTGGATAGGAAACCTTTTGGAACCCACTGGAAATGTTCGGCTTAGTTCCAGGTATCGTGAATGACCACTGCCAGAATAATTGAGTGGTTGGGTGTGCCCACCAGATGCCCCCAACTGCCCCCACCCGGGCCTTCATTATTTAGATAGATTAGCTCAGAAGTAGATAATAGTCTATTGATCCATCGTTCAGCTTTGCTTCTCTACCTTTTCTTATGTTGTTAATTTGCAGAATAGAATCTTTCAACAAATCTCGAATGTACAACACATTGATTTGATGAAACAACATTATTCCCTTATATATAAAGCACTTCTTCTCAACACTTTTATTTCTCATATACAGTGTATATAAAGTGGTTATATATACAGTATAGTCCACTGCAGCGACCCCACTTCAGTGGGACTAATAATGCAAAGGAAGAAAAAGAAGAAGTGTCTTCAAAATCATGCGGACAAGAAAAATCACCTGAACAGTTTCTCTTATGGCCATACGGCAAATAAATAAAAATAAAAATATTACTCACAAGGTCATCATCACAAGGTATTGACACAAAGGTATTTTATTTATATAAAATGAAACATCATATGGCATTCATTTACAATTCCAAATCACATTATTGCCTCCCAATTTAGCAATCCAGTAATTAAACATTTTTTATTATTCATTTACATTCAGTACTCAAGTATATCAAAATCCATTTTAATAATCAACTATCAAATTTAGTTCAAACCATCATGTTTTGTGTCATTTATCATATTTGATTTCTTAACTTTACCCTTTGCAGACCCCCAGAAAAAAATGTAATTACAAGTTGTCTAATTAAAGGTTTTCAACCATGTCAATATTCGAGCTGTATATAGACCAAACTTGTTAATAAAAACTTAACTTAACAATATAAAATTTGTTGTTTCCTACAAGAACTCCCCGTCTTCATCACTCCATGCTTCACCATCTGAATCGCTCAGTACTTCCAACTCGGAATATGTTCTGTCACCTTCAACCTCCATGTCCTCTGGGTTGTTATTGACATTTTTAAATAAGCTCTCTGTCGTCGCGACCTTCGAAGCCATTTGGCTCTAATAGGTTGTCCCCAGGAAATTCTGTCAGGCAGTGTCCACAGACGCCTACGAACATACATGTTGCGGTCGCTACCCTTCATCTCGATGGTCTTCCGAGCGAAAGTGGGAGCAAAGCCACATCTTCAACCCCGCTGAATGTTGCCAGTCATTTGTGTGGTGGTGTGTGTGTCACCGTCGTGTGCGTTGCGTGTGCGTCGTGCGTGTCCGTAGCGCAGTGCGCGTGCGCCGTGCCCGCGGTTTGCGCTCCAACTGCGTGTGTTGTGTGTATGCCTGTGTGTGTGCCTTGTGAGCCTGCAGTGTCGTGCTATGCGCGCTGCGTGGCCCTCCACCGTGTGTGTGGTGTCGCGTGATGTATGGGACGCGCGCGGTGTGTATCTCTCTCTCTCTCTCTCTCTCTCTCTCTCTTCTGGGTGGCCGCGTTTCGTGGTCCGCGTGCGGCGGCGTTGTGTAATCTGGTGTGTGTGTGTGTGTGTTTGTGTTGTGTCTGCGCGTGGCTGTCGTCGTGCTGCCGTCGGTTGTGTGCCGGTGTTGTGTGTATCTGTGTGTGTGTGTTGGATGTGTGTTGTGTGCGTGCCGTGCGTCGCGTGCTGCGTGCCGTGCGCGTGCGTGTGTGAGCGTCTGCGCGTGCTGGCCGTGCGTCGTGCGTTCTGTACGAGGTTGTTGGTTAATAGCCATATAGCAAGGAGTATAAAGTCAGTGAAATTACACGTAGCGACGATATTCGGCTGGCAGTTGCTTACACCGACATTGTCAATACACGAAAGCTTACTCGGAGCGTACGGGACATGTTCTATTTATCTGTAGACGATATCACATACTATCTTCGGACTGATTTTAAAGAAGATTTTTCACCCCTTCTTCGATCATTCATCCTCATTAAAACATATTATATAGTCACATGTGAATAAAGTCTTACTGAACTGGCTGGCGGTGAAGTAACAGTGTCCTGGTCGTGTGGCGAGCGGCTCGCTGCCTGCTACTGCTAATTCCCCTCAATTTTCTGCCTAAATCGAGCCCCCTTGACTCTCTTTACAATACTCATATTCTTTACAAAAGGGTCCCACTTAGTCTCTTCAGGCGGCGAGTATAGCCCCCTCAAAATCGTAGCACTGCCAACTGGCCCACCTGCCCCCCTCCTGTCGGCCTGTATATAGACTATTACTACTATATCACCTGTCTACTATCTACTAGACTACAACTCTACCATACTAGATAATATAATGATCATGTCTTACACAATTACAGTCATGCCTGCAGACATTATTTTTAGGTCATCGCTATTATATAAACCGATCTATAACCCACTTATAGACAACACGTAATTTAAATATATACACAATAAAACCGGGGACAAAAATAAGGTAGACCTACTCAATTTCCCAGCTGCTCCTTCGCTATCACTATCATGCACTGCAAACCTATCATATAGAGTAGCGTGACGATAATGTAACAAATCATTGCTCACCGCATTATTTTTTTGCGCCGGACAATCAGAGTGTCTGCATGGCAGCATATATCTATGATGGCAGCAAGAGTGGCAGACTTTTGATGGCAGGCATAGGCCATTCGGGGGCGTCTGGCGGATACACCCACCACTGAATTATTCTGGCAGTGTCCATTCCTGATACCTGGGACCATGCCTGTATCATAGTAGAGCTAGACGCATATAATCAGGAGTTAATAAAGACAAACAGGGATATGTATACACGAAGCGGGTTATGACGCGAAGGAGCGTGTTACAACGCGGGAATAGCTAGCACGCGATCTGCGCCCCTTCTCCTGTTCTCTTCCTCCTCTTACGTCTCCTCATCACCCCCTCCCCATCATCGCCCTATTCTTCCTTCGCTCCTCCTACTTCTCCCCTCCTTATCTTCTTCCTCATCCTCGTCCTCCTGTTGCTCTTCCTCCCCTTTCTCCTCTCTCTTTCTCCAAATCCTTCATCCTCCTCCTACTCCTTCTTCGCATCCTCCTTCTCCGCCTCCTCCTCTTCCTCCTCGTAAACATACTATAGATAGTTGAAGTGAAACCGATTGTGGTCGATCTAGCAGCAGCAGCTTCGGCGATGACGCGTGAGATCTGGACACAGCTTTAATCTAGCGGATAATCACGCGCGCGGTGGAAGAGGCGGGAGGCTGCTGCCGTGGCGCGCCCTCATTGCCACGCGTTATGAGGGTGAGGATGAGGCGAGGAAGATGAAGGCGAGGAGGGGCCCTGCGTCCCCTCGTCGCGGGTCGAGAGGGCGCGTGAGATCGGGACACAGCGTTAATCTGTTCTAGCGACTAACGGTAAACCACGCGCACGATGGAAGGGGCGGGCTGGGTGGGTGGCGCACTTTCATTGCCACGCGTTGTACCCACTGAACTATAACGATATAATTGTATCCCCCGCGACGAAGTCGGCGGACATGTACCCGCCTGGAGAGAGAGAGAGCGTGTAGAGAAGGTAGAGAGAGAGAGGGGGTGGCGATCGTGAGAGCGTGGGCGATTTCCGAGCGCGAAACGCAAGAGCGGTTCTACTGGCGCGGTCAGTTTAACAATGGCCCGTGGCGCCTCCTCCTATAGCGAATAATATCTACATTATACATATTAAACGTATGACTGCGTGTGCGTGCGTGCGTGCGTGTGCGTGTGTGAGTTGCAGTGCTCGCCCCTGCAGCAGGGGCAAAAACTGTGCGGGCGTAAGCGGAATACTGCCGACTAGAGGAGAGATCTCGATATTTAGCTATGAACGTCGTAGCAGGAGGACCAGGGTAAGCTTTCTCTGGCGATGTTGCGTGAAGGGGAAAACGACTGCACCACGGCAGCGCGGGGGCAGAGACTGGGTGTATGTATATACTAAGATGTAGCTGTCACTCTCGGCAGCCTGTTAAAATCCTCCGCGGTAACGAGTGAGATCTCTATCCTGGTGTGAGCGTTGGAGTGGAGGACGCTCCGATCGCTCCCCCGGCGTGACAAAATGTTGAGCGATGAGAAAATCTAAAGAACTCAAAGAATGCGGGCCAATAAAAAAACTCTGGTTTCACTACGAAATGTTTCCACGTGCAACGATTCCGATATCGTGAAGTACACAAGTGTGTTAAGACCTAATGTACCGTCAAAGATGTATCGCTCGAGGGATACACTCAAAAGTGGCTTTTATAGATTGAAAAGTTCGTTTTATAGAGGTGTCGGTTAGTAATGTCGGGTTAGACTGCACTGTAAGTCGTAATATACGCACCATAACATATTATGGTTACTACCCTCATATGATAGTATGATATGCTCAACTATTAGCGCTGAAAGAGGCAATCCTAAACGTATAATTATGATAATGATGACAAAATAATGACAACGACAACAACAACAATAATAATAACTAGAGCACTCGGAGAGCACAGACCTCCACCAAGGCAGACCTGAATTCTCTCAATATGAAAATTTTTTATTAATTAAGTTAAGCTGCGTAAAAATTAATTAATTGAATTAATTAAAATATAATTGATCCGGTATATTAAGTGCGAGCGTGCAGGTGGGGGAGGACGTGGTGCCGCCTTAGCCTGGTGGGTGCTCGTGTTTGTAACGGTCTACATCCAACGTGCACCTAGCCGAAGTGAACTGAACGTGCTGTTAAAAAACCTACAAACACACAAACCAACACTCAAACACACGCCGGTGAAAACATAACCCCTGCCAAGCCCCTGGCGAAGGTAATAATAATAATATATTATCATGTTCATTCACCTTGCATTTGCTTAACAGATCAATCGTGAGTGTATAATAATGATAATGATAATAATAATAATAATAATAATAATAATAATAATAAAAATAAAATATTGGCACGTCCATTCACCTCGCATTTGCTCAACAGATAGTGCTGAAAAAGGCAATCATGAGTGTATAATAATAATAATAATAATAATGATAATAATAATAATAATAATAATATCGTCACGTTCATCCGCTTCGCGTTTTGCTCAACAGATAGCGCTGAAGGCGGGCAACTCGATGGGCGTCGGGCTCGTGGAATTTGCGACAGCAGAGCAGGCTGAGCGCACGCGCGACCGCATGAACGATGAAAGCCTGCGCGGCCACCACCTCCGCATCTCCTACAGCATCCCCGGCATCAGCGCGGCCATGATGTACGGCAAGCTGCTCATGTCAAACGTAAGTACCGCGGATAATAGAGGGCGCTGCGTGCAGCATCGGCGCGGCGACGGTGTACGGCAAGATGCTCGTGTCACACGTAAGTACCGCGGGATAGAGGGCGCTGTCGGGGTGTGGCCACATATAGGTGGCGCAGTCTGCGGCTTGCAGTAAGTTACCCTTCGTCAACGTTAGTACGCACTAGATGGCATATTGCTACAGTAAATTGCTGCTTCTTCCGTTTAGGCAAAAACAAAATATAGGTGTGGTTAATGTTTCCCGACCGACCCTATTTATTCCCAGCGACCCTAAACATTTTATTGTCAATTTTCTTTAAAGTAAAAAATAAAAAAAATAAAAAATATGAATTGGACAGTTCCTGCTTCAAAAGGCACAACGCACATCCTTCAGACATGGTTCGTAAATAAAATGTTTTAATAAAATAAAATGTTTTCCCTACCTACCTACCCTATTTTTTTCCGGCATGAAATGGTAACCACACCTATATTTTGTTTTGGCCTTAGTCTACAGGCTTGCTTCTTCAGAGAGTTGCTTCTTCTACAGGCCAGGGAACCGTTGATTAAAATCAAAATTATTCTTAACGCTAGTCTTTTCGTCTTTTCTAGACTTTAACCGTTAACGGGATTCTGTTTCATAAAGTTATGAGGAAGTTTGTGATGATTTTTTATTTTTACAAATGTTTGTGTTTACAGCTTTCCGATGTTTCCGTCCACGGTCTGCAAGAAAACTGTTAAGGTTGCCTTACTCTCCGACTCCCTGCAGCATACGTGTTACATATGTAATGAATACGCGAGTGATTCTCTTTCTCTCCGCAGACTCACGGAATTCAGCGTGGCTCCCTGCTGCCGGACCCGGTGTTGAAACGCAAGGCCGCGCAACTAGGTGGCGCCGGTAAGCGCGGCGCTTTCCCGTCTCACTCGCGCAACGTCGTTTCTTACTTGTTTAGTGATATTGCGTGTTTGTTTTCAATGTAAACGTCGCGGGGGTTTTTATGAGAAAACAAGGGCTGTTTTTCCACAGGGATTTTTGACTTTGCTTTTTGAAATTACAAAAACACATACGGCCCCGAATAACGTTTGATCGGAAGACTCCTGGCTACACAAAAATTATTCGTGTTAGCAGAAAATAAGGATGTTTTATGATGTAGATTTCAGTTAGAATTATGTTGATACATAACTTGTTTTAATAAATTATTTGCTATTATTATTATTATTATTATTATTTTTATTAATAAATGTAATTCATTGATAAATAGGTATCAAAGTCAAAAATTGCACACTCATCTGTTTTTATGCATTAGAATTTTACTTTTTTAACTGTCATTAGTTTGGTAAAAAAAAAACGTTACACTCTTTCTAGGCAACCAGCCAGTGATGATACCAGGCCTAAAACTCCAGCAGATGGTGTCAGCGAATGGAAAAAAGCCACACCAGCTAGGTCAGCTACGTTCGCTTGTTTTTCAGCTCTCAACGTAATCGCTTTTAAGTAGGTCTCAGAGGAGAGATAGTGAATATATAAATAGGTTGTGGCTATAGAAATCAGTTAACCCTAACCCTAACCCTAACCCTAATTCTAAAATAAAACAAAATTAGCCAAAAATATAAAAAAATAAAATAAATAAGAGACAAAATTAGCCAATCAGAGCTGTCCCCTAGCGGATCACTATCTCTCTCCTGTGCAAAATTCATCGATTTTCCCACGCCGTGATGATTGGGAGGTTTTTTGCCGTGCGTGACGTAAGAATGTTGAAATGCTATTAAGCTGGTGATTGGAGCGGGTGTACGTAATGTGTCAGTTGATTGCTGTAGCCAAGGCAACGTTATGAATGTTTCAGGAGCACCAGGCACGAATCCGAGTGGTATGGAACCGCCCATACTCACACAAATGCCAAATCATTTATTACAGGTGAGTGCTGCCATCGCGTGGTGGTAATACTACTACTACTACTAATAATAATAATAATGAATTCTGTTTCTGCTAAAAGATATGCATGTGGAAATAATAATCCAGTTCTCATTATTGTTTTTGTATACTGACTGTAAATTGGTCATTTTCAAAGGGATTTCTTTCAAATCAATATCTAACTATCAAACAACTAATGCTAGGTCTCTTCCTTTGAGAAAAGTGACAACTTACTTTGATGTAGGGCCTAATAACGTTAATTTATCACACGCTGTTATTTAATGTCATTTTCATATTCAAGATATGAGTGAACACTGTATAAAAATCTATGCTGTGACTTACGTGTGATTTTCTACTATGCACAGAATGTTGTAGCCTTGCAACAAATGCAGTCCCTACTACAGCAGCAACAACAGCATCATCAACAACAGCAGCAGCAACAGCAACAACAACAGTTGCATGCACGGGACAGTGCTAGGCTAAGTCAGCTAAATGCAAAACCACTGCAACCTAGTCAACAGGTAAAAATACAGGCATAGTATCAGCTAGTGATGTCACGATCATCGATTATACTCGATCATCGGTTGAACAGTGGCTCGAACCAAGCGCCTAGTGATGTCACGATCATCGATTATACTCGATCATCGGTTGAACAGTGGCTCGAACCAAGCGCTTGTTATCAAAATCCATAATCAATTTCATCAACAACAACAAAAAAATTTGGTTTTTTTTTTAATTTGAACAATCTTAAGCTTGAGATTGAGAATCAGTACATGTATTATACACACAATAGTAAACAGTGCAAAACAAACAGTAAACAGGGCAAAACAAGCACATGTATACACGCCGTCTCCGTCTCCTGCGGGGGGCAGTTCACGGCCCCGGCGGCGCGACGGCTCGGCCACTCGTATGCCAGCTATGGAGATGATGGTGCCAGGCGGCGGCCGCAGCAGGCCAGGGGCGGGCCGGCGGCACAAGGTCGTGCATGAGCGCGAGCGTTGAAGGCGCATACACACGATGCAGGCAGGGTACACACGATGCAGGCAGGCGCGCCCTGCGGGGCCTGTCGCAGACTGGCCGAGGCCAAACGGACTGCTGCCGAACGGGCAGGTAGGACCAGCGTGAAGGGAGCGATGTGGGGAGGGTGTGAGAGAAGATGGGTGAGGATGAGTGAGAGATGGTGACGAGACGGAGATGGGGGGAGGGTGAGTGAGAGATGAGGGAGGGTGCAGTGAGAGATGGGAGGGTGAGTGAGAGATGGCGGAAGGTGTGCAGAGAGATGGGGGAGGGGCAGTGAGAGATGGGGAGGGGTGTGAGAGAGATGGGGGAGGTGCATTAAGAGATGGGAGGGTGTGAGAGAGATGGTGGAAAGACAGAGATGGGGAGGGTCAGTGAGAGATGGGGAGGTGAGTGAGAGATGGGGGAGGTGAGTGAGAGATGGGGGGGGTGTGAGAGAGCGTGGGGGAGGGTGAGTGAGAGATGGGGGGGTGTGAGAAGATGATGGGGGAGGGTCTTGAGGAGATGGGGGGAGGGATCAGTGAGAGATGGGGGGAGGGTGTGGAGAGATGGGAGGGTGAGTGAGAGATGGGGGAGGGCTGTGAGAGAGAATGGTGTGAGAGACGGAGATGGGGGCGGAGGGTCAGTGAGACGCCCATGGGGAGGGTGAGTGAGAGAATGGGGGAGGGAGTGAAGCAGAATGGGGGAGGGTGAATGAGAGATGGGGAGGGTGTGAGAGAGATGGGGAAGGGTGTGAGAGAGATGGTGAAAGACGGAGATGGGAGGAGGGATGTAGTGAGAGATGAGAGGGAGAGCGAGGGGTGGTGAGAGATGGAGGGGAGTGGAGTGGGAGGTGTGGAGAGATGGGGGAAGGCGTGAGTGAGGATGGGGGGGTGCGTGAGAGAGATGGGGGACGGTGTGAGTAGAAGAATGGGGGAGGGTGTGGAGAGATGGGGGAGGTGTGAGAGAGATGGGAGCGGCAATGGGGGAGGGTGTGAGCAATCGGAGAGGGATGAAGATGGGGAGGATGTGAGAGCGAGATGGGGAGGCGTGAATGAGATGATGGGGAGGGTGTGAGAGAGATGGGGGAGGGTGTCGAGAGAGAATGTCGTGAAAGACGGAGATGGGGGGAGGGTGTGTGAGAGATGGCGAGGGTGAGTGAGAGATGGGGGACGGAGTGTTGAGAGAGATGGGGAGGTGAATGAGAGATGGGGGAGGGTGTGAGAGAGATGCGGGAGGGTGGTGAGAGCAGATGGTGAAAGACGGAGATGGGAGGAGGGTGAGTGAGAGATGAGGAGGCGTGAGTGAGAGATGGGGTGAGGGTGAGTGAAGATGGGGAAAGGGTGTGAGAGAGATGGGGGAGGGGAGTGAGGAGATGGGGAGGGTGGAAGAGATGGGGAAGGGTCAGTGAGAGATGGGGGAGGGTTCGTGAGAGAGATGGGGGAGGGTGAGTGAGAGATGGGGGAGTGTGAGAGAGAGGGGGAGGTGATTGAGGAGATGGGGGGTGGAAGAGATGGTGAAGACAGAGATGGGGAGGGTCAGTGAGAGATGGAGGGTGAGTGAGAGATGGGGAAGGGTGAGTGAAGAGATGGGGTGAGGTGTGAGAGAGATGGGGAGGGTGAGTGAGAGATGGGAGAGGGTGTGAGAGAGATGGGGGAGGATGTGAGAGAGATGGGGGAGGCGTCAAGTGAGAGATTGGGGGGGTGTGAGAGAGATGGGGGGAGGCGTGAGTGAGAATGGGGGAGGGTGAGTGAGAAGATGGTGAGAGACGGAGATGGGGGGGAGGGTGAGTGAGAGATGGGGGAGGGTGAGTGAGAGAATGGGGAGGGTGTGAGAGAGATGGGGGAGGGTGATGAAGATGGGGGAGGGTGTGAGAGAGATGGGGGAGGGTGTGAGAGAGATGGTGAAAGACGGAGATGGGAGGAGGCGTCGGGAGATGAGAGATGTGGAGTGAGAGTTGGGAGTGAGAAGTGTGAGGAGGGTGTGAGAGGCGATGGGGGGATGTAGACAGATGGGGGAGGGTTGTGAGAGAGATGGGGAGGGTGTGAAGAAGAGATGGGGGGAGCGGTCCAGTGAAAGATGGGGGAGGGTGTGAGAGGAGATGGGCAGAGGAATGAGTGAGAGATGGGGGAGGTGTGTGAGAGAGATGTGTTGAGCAGACGGAGATGGGGGGGAGGGCTCAGATGAGATGGGGGGAGGGTGAATGAGAGATGCATGGGGAAGTGGTTGAGAGAGATGGCGGGAAGGTGAATGAGAGATGGGGAGGGTGTGAGAGAGATGGGGAGGGTGAGATGAGAAGGAAGGAGATGGTGAGAGACGGAGAGGGAGGAATGGTCAGTGAGAGATGGGGAGGTGTGAGAGAGATGGGGAGGGTTGAATGAGCAGATGGGGGGATGTGAGAGCAGCGGAGCATGGGAGGAGGCGTCGCTGAGAGATGGGGAGCGGTGTGAGAGATGTATGTTTGAGGTCATGTGGAGAGATGGGGGAGAGTGTGAGAGATGTATGTGAAGGTCATGGAGAGATGGGCGGAGAGTGTGAGAGATGTATGTGAGGTATGTGAGAGATGGTGGAGGGTTGAGAGATTATGTAGGGTCATGTGAGAGATGGTATTGTGAGTCATGTGAGAGAATGGGAGGCGTGTGAAGAGATGTAATGTGAGGTCATGTGGGAAGATTGGGGGAGGGTGTGAAGAGATGTATGGTGAGGTCATGTGAGAGATGTATGTGAAGTCATGTGAGAGATGTATGTGAGGTCATGCTGAGAGGATGAGGGTAGTGTGTGGACGTGTGTGTGAGTGGTGAGAGACATGGTGGAAAGGTGTTGTGAGTGGATTTTGATTTATTCTGTGGATAGTTATATTGGCCCCTTCATGAAAGCGTAACTGCAATGTGTGATATAATTTAGTCCTCTCTTCGACAGCTTAGATAGCTTTAGCAGAAAATATTGTTAGTGCCTCAGATACTGAATTCATATAAACATAGTAGTCAGTTAACTTTTGTGTTTGAAAGAATTTGTTCAGAATGTATCAGATGGTATAGGAGCAAATTGTATTGCATCACTGAGGATATGCTTCTACCATGATTTTACGGTTCTTTATTTTTCAGCCGAGTTCTCATATGACCTCCTAAGATCGCATATTCTATGCCAGAAAGTAAGGTGGGGTAACGTTAGAGGGTGTTAAGGTTTCTAGTAGGTTTGTTATGGTGTGAACTATTTGATTCGGGGAATTGTCCTGATTTTTTAATTACTAGGGCTGATGATGCAGGCTTTGTGTTCAACTTAGCTGTTAAGTGCTGTTTAATTTCACGAACATTCTCTGCTCTCTCTTCTCTCTCTCTCTCTCTCTCTCCCTCGCCTCCTCCCTCCTCCC
>NW_014577575.1:114640-123208 GCF_000485595.1 Priapulus caudatus
TAGCACACGACGTTACGCCACACGCAGGCATTCAACACCCTGAGTAACCGATTGTAACCGATTATCGGTTACTTGGGTCCAACCGATGATGATTACAAAATTACAACCGATTGACAACACTAGTATCAGCATTGCTTAACACTGCTTCCAATCACAGCAGGTTCTACAACTGACTTCGGTTATCATTCTCTCTCTCTCTCTCTCTCTCTCTCTCTGGCTCTCTCTCTCTGGCTCTCTCTCTCTCGCTCTCTCTCTCTCTCTCCCTCTCTCTCTCTTTGTCTCCGACTCTCTCTCTGCCTCCCCCCTCTCTCTCTGTGTGTCTGCCTCTCTCTCGCTCTATCCTAACCACTCTCAGTCCTCTCGACTCTTTCCTATACCTGACAACGCTCCGTGTTTGTTTCATCTCAGAGCATGTTTGACACGCCGACGAGCAATAAGAGGAAGCACGTGCTGCCCTCCCCTGAGCCGTCACCAGAGGGCGCCTACATCGGCCAGCACTCGCAGGGCATCGGCGGCCACTACGCCGACTCCTACAACAAGCGCCGGCGGATGATGGACAGCGCCATCTACCAGTAGGTGTGCCGACCCCGAGCGCAGACGCGGTCGCACCGGGCGACCGTACGAGCACAGACGCGGTTGCCTGGGCAACAGGACGTGGGCGGACGCGGTCGCCCAGAGCGACTGACCGCACGTGGGCTCGGCTGCGGTCAAAAGATGCTCGCGTTTTTGGCCGGAGAGCGTGACGCGGGACGCAACTTCGGCTGTGAAGGCGGCGCGGGACGTGACGCGTGCCGCCGCCCCCCCAGAAGAGAGAGAGAGAGAGAGAGGAGAGACGTGCGTACTGTCTAGCTTAGCTTGCCAACGTAGCGTGGTATCCGTCCTCTCTATGGCAAACTTTCCCCTGTCTGCATTGCGCATGGGACATGTCTAGCAGGGCGCGTTGTCGTAACTGCATCTTGGATTGGACGTTTGTTGGAGATGCGCAGAGGGGGAAGGTTTCCGTGGGGAGGTGTGTATAGCATGATGCATCACTCACCACAAGTGTCCTTACGAACGTCTGCTAAACAGAGGTGTGTGTACAATTTCAATGTCGTTCGTGGTCTCTGTGTCGTGCGACTCCAGCGGGAGAATTTAGACGTAGAATCGTGTAAATTGCGCCGTTCGACGTTTTGGCCGTGTGACACGCGCCGCACGCAAAAGAGAATTTTGCGGATCAGCGGTATCTGAAAGCCCGGCGGCGCGTGTTAGAGTTAACTCGTAACTAGTAGTTGTAGTTATGAATAATTTTTGGGGGGGGGATTACGTGATGAAGATTATGACGAATTTGTTTAATTCTTAACTTCGGGACAAATTGCAACACTTTTTTTGCTATTCTGGTTTTCAAGTCGGCTAGTTTACTTTTTTGATAGGAAGTGCCACACGCGAAAGACGTTTGTTGTAAAGTGTGCCGGAATATATATATATATACCGATTTGGTAACGAATAAAATGTGTTTTTTAACAACGTTGATTCTTTAGCCACCTGGGATGCGCACTGCCACGCACTTTAGACGCAGTAGAGAAAGGTGACGCCACTTTCCACGTGTTTTCACAACTATTGTATCCAGTTCGTTTACACTTATCTTTCGTTTATTGCCGGTTTGCGTGCGTTTCAGATAGATTCGACCCTGGCGTACGTGGGTGCGTGTGTACGTGTGTGGGATCAAGTAGGGAGTGATATGTACCATATATGTAGCCACTACCTTACAGAACTACCCTGCTGGTTTTGTATTTCGGTAATGTTATATATATTTTAATGCAAAAAAAAGAAATAAACAGTGTAAAATCAACTATTATCATGTAACATGACTACTGTGTCTGTAGATTTAGACTAATAGCTCTTAAAACGTAACGGTACTCACTGAAAATGGTAAATTATGCTGTGTTATGCGCTCGTCTGTCTGATTTATGGGCGCAGCCATTTTGAATGACGTCACGGATCCAGGAATAGTAGTACCGCACTGAAGGCTATTTTGTGGCACAAAAAGGTGTTACTGACAAATGCCTATTTGTTACGGAAAAATCCAATAATTATTACTGATGATCATCAGATGGGGTTGGCAGGTCTGTGTAACTATACACTATTTTGTAACAACGATATTTTTACAACAAATTGCTTCCTATTTTAGCCAGTTATCTCTCATTCTTTCTTTTCTCTTTCTTATTTTTCTTCTCACTCCATCCCTCCTCCCCCCTTCCTCCTCCATTCTCCCTCCTCCCTCCTCTGCTCCCTCCTCTTCTATTCTATCGTAACAATACGATCATAACAACTTCACAGGTGAACCGGCCGAATGGTGAACATCTCCTCAATGGCTTGCTGAAATCCGTCGGTGGCGCCACCAAGCACGTGGCGACGATGCCCGGTATCATCAACCCCCTCGCCGGCATGCCGCCCCCGCCGGTGCCGCCCCCTAGCGGTGTCGACAACCTCGTCGCCACGCAGCAGACGCTCATCAACCTGCTGCTGCAGCAGAATGCGATGCAAGGAGGCGGTGGTGGCGGCGGCGCGGGCGGTGGCGCCCCCGCTGCGCACCTCCTCGCCTCGCACCTCGGCGGCGGCGGCGGGTACGCGCACGCCGCGTGTCTGCCGGCGGAGGTTCGTGCGATGATGGCAGCGCAGCAGCAGCAGTCCTCCTACCCTGCCGCCGTCTCCGTCGCCGCGGGGGGGCAGGTTCACGGCCCCGGCGGCGACGACGGCTCGGAGCCACTCGTATCCAGCATGGAGATGATGGTGAACCGCGCGGCGGCGCAGCAGGCAGGGGGCGCCGGCGGGCACAAGGTCGTGATGAGCCAGGCGTTGAGCGCGTACACGATGCAGCAGGGACACACGATGCAGCAGGCGGCCGCCCTGCAGGGGGCGCTGTCGCAGCTGGGCGGAGCCAACGGACTGCTGCCGAACGGCCAGGTAGGACCGAGCGTGGAGGGAGCGATGTGGGGGAGGGTGTGAGAGAGATGGGGGAGGATGAGTGAGAGATGGTGAGAGACGGAGATGGGGGTAGGAGTGCCGCGTGAGTCACAATCACGAACATAGCCCTTTAATCACAGTGTATGGTACCATGGAACCGTGTGCGATGTATGACACGCTCTTCGCACCTCGCCTCACATCCTATTTCATTCACTCACCAACATTAGATAGAAATCAACGGTTCCGTATGGGCTTCCTCACTACCTTACGAAATGTATCCGCCAGTGTTCGGACGATGTTGACACTATGGTCGAGTACGATTTCTTCTTTCTGCCGATGTAGACTTACTCCGGCTATGACCCTTGACGAGCTCATTGTCAGAAGGATAGTCCTGTGCAGTACCAAGAGCGAAATCGAACGCCAAAACATTTAAGACGTTGGTCTTATTTTGCTAACGAATGCGAATCGATCGCCTGCGCCGAAAACTGATATCATCATAGTGTTTCACTCACATCTGGGGTTAATTACTGGTCGTTGGCCGTCAGTGAGCGAAAGAGCAGGAGGATGCAGAGTGCACTGCGGTGGTGCAGCGGCCAAGGCTCAACCCTGGCACATGCTAGATGCTGTGAGGGTTCTAACCATAGAAATAATATCTAGTGTTATTTCTATGGTTCTAACCTCTGCACATCTGAGATATCGGCGCAGAGTTGCGAACACGGCGCGCTGCTGTACTCGTTGTCTATTGGTAATAAAAGCGTGCATCTGTAGCCTGAAATGCCGTACTGTTTGTTATATGCTTATTCTCGATCTATCTTCATGTGTGTGAGCGCGCGCGCGTGTGTGCGTGTGTGTGTGTTATATTCACCCGGCTTTATCTCTCACTGCCATATATATATATATATATATATATATATATATATATAATATAATATATATATATATGATCTACATATGAATACAGACCGGTGTTGTATTACTGTCTCTCCGTCAGTGGTGTCGACCACGTTGTTGTGTTATACAACCTCCCTCACCCTCTCTGCACCCCTACTGCGGTGCTTCTAATGTAAATATCGTTGTTTCGTTTAATTCGTGCCTAGAACAGGAGTTGCTGCATGCTTGTGTGCGTGAGTAGTGGTGTGGCCTTCAGAATGCCCACCGCATACCTTATTGCAATGTAGCAACATCTGCCGTAACTGCACGTGCAATATATATAAATCAGGAGTAGATAACTGGTAGTTATAGTAGGTAGGTTAACTGATAGTAGGTAGGATAGTTATCTAAATAAAATGGTTCTAGGACAAATGCCCCCCGGACAATCACCCCCCGGACCAATTACCCCGGGACAATTACCCCCATGCCATTCACCCCCCCCCCGGACAATTACCACCCCGGCACTTTACCCGGACAATTACTGCACTTGGTGTTTATTATTCATTGTTGAACAGGGATACAGGGAGGAGGTCGAGGAGGAGGGAGGGTGGTGGAGGAGGAGGTGGAGAAGGTGGTGGAGGAGGGCGCCTCTACCTCCTCCTCTCCTCCTCCATCACATTTTCCCCTCCTCTTCCTCCTCTTCCTCCTCCTCACCACCACCCTGCACCTCCTCTACCTGCTCTACCTCCATCCTCCTACTCCTCCTCGTCCACTACCTTCTCCGTCGTCCTCTAATCCTCTTCTAAATGTCCGGCGGGTAAAATGTTCCAGGGGTATATTGCTCCGGAGGGTAAATGTCCGGGAGGCTGATTTTTTTGCGTGGTGAATGGCATGGGGGTATTTTGTCCTGATACCATAATAAATATAATATATATAGGACACCAAGTCGTCGGCAGAGGGCAGCAGCAGTGTCCGGTGATAGCTGCCAGGTAGCGTAGCGTGCCTTTAAGTTTAACTACACAAAACACATTCAGTTATACACCAATAATAATGATTATTATTATAAAGTTTATGTTTTGTTCTTTTTTTTATGGTTTAACTGGCCGTTCAGTAAGGTTATCAACTGTGATATAATTAAAGGCCAAGGAATAGAGAGGAATGATTACTGTATTATATGCCATGATAATATTTATGTAGTTGTTCCATAACTGTAATTTATAAGTTCTACGTCCTTTCATCTCCTGTAAATATTTTTGAAGATAATATAAAAACACATTTGTATGAAAAGAATAGCACGTCTTGATGAAACTCAAATTCGGTCGCGAAATTAATACATTTATTCTTACCAATTTTTAGCTCGCCTTGACATCGTCACTGAGCTATTTGCCATGGGTCGTCGTCCGTCGTACGTCGTCCGTCCGTCAACATGTGGCTACGGTCACGGATAACTCAGGAACTGAACTGTTTGACCCACATTTTGAAATCGGGTATAGTTGTTTACTGCTATGGCTCCCATATTGAACGTCCTATTTTGGGAGCACGCCAGTCGACGTACCTTCGAGCCATGCAATTTTTTGGCAAAAATGGAAATTGTCATTAGTCAGTTCAGGTTCAACGGATTTTGCTCATTTTGGATGTGAATGAATATTAGGGCTAGGGGTTTTGATATTTAAAAAAAATTATGCAAAATTAGGTAGCGTTTTGGCATTTATATAGCATTATTATAGACACGCTGACAGATAACAAACAGTCGTGATGTCACACTCGTCTGGTCCGTTTTACAAGATTTCATTGACAATATCTTTAATGCAAAATTGGTATTTTCCCGCTCCACCCTGCCGATAAAAAGTCTATTTAGAGTAAAGTTTTTACAAAACACTGTCGGAACGCAGCATAACCTATTTATTTCGAACGCCATATCGCTAAGAAACATCAAAGCTGGTATAGCGCCCAACTACCGTCACAATTGTGATTTCATTTTGGTTTATAAATTATTATTGCGATATACAGATGGCAACCGTGTGCTACCGCTCTAGAAAAACTCATACGAAGTAAACACTTCCATGCAACCAATTAACCTTTGACAAAAGTTGTGTTATGGGCAGGAAACACCATTGTCACGGGTATATAGCAGCTACGTGGAATAAGCGTATCCTCTCCATCTTACACGTTACACATCGGGAGCTCCGCTTTTAGGCAGTGCCTAAATCTGAATATTATAAAAACGTTAAATGGCGATCATTTAGGTGTAAGCCATCACTCGCCCCACATCTCAGACTTTCACATCTCAAACATTTATTTTCAACATAAAAATTACACATAATTATCAAGAGTATATAATGGGAGTTCTCTCATATATAACTCTTCGTTTCTATAATGTACGTCGATGGTTGCTCATTAAAACTGACTTCTTCTCACTACCTCATTCGTGTCCTTTTTTGTGGTGAGCTACAGTGTCATTGACACTTTCATTAATATAACTATGCAAGACGCTCAGTTTGCGCACGCTACCTATAATCGTGCTAGCTCATTATAAAGGGACAAGCAAACTAAAAAAAAATAAATAAACATGGCATGCGGTGACCAGAATGAAAAGGAGGACAAAGGTTGAGAATTGTATGCGGCAAAAGGACCCAGAAAATTATGAAGGATGGTGTGCACGCTGATTGAGTATGTTTATAAGCGCTGCGTGAGTAAATCTAACCTATCGTGTGTATAACAAAAAGTAGGGTAGCAGTTGTGAATAAAATAATGTAGGACCGGGCTGAGAGGGAGAGAGAGAGAGAGAGAGAGAGAGAGAGAGAGAGAAATTCGTTTCGTATTTTCAGTATTTTTGTGTTTGGTATAAAAAACAGGTATATTTCCTATACCTGATATATATATATATAAGTCAGTATGTAATATAATACGCTATAGTTCTGCTTTTAGATGGATTAGGCACATGTACAGTATATATATATATATATATATATATATGGATGACAATATCAAAACATTTCGGTATGCGTGAGAATTAGCAGACCTGGCTGGAGTGAGAGCGTGAGATAAGCCTCAATAGCGCGAGTCTCACGCCGAATGCGTGATAGTTGGTAGGCCTGCAATCTTGAGGGAGTGACAATTCAATTGGGAGACAAAATTGCTTTGATAGCGATATCTATACCAACTAATAGGCATTTTAGAATGCTGGCCCTTCGGAACAAGCGATTCCTCTCCCGCATGCATAGATTACAACGAACAGAGCAAAGATAATAAATATAAAAATAAAAATAATTATATAAAGAATAAGGAGCCTTATTGCAAATAATCTTACAGGGACATGGGTTATGGCCTATTTTTATTTGCAACCATTACAGGGGTGAAATTAGTTATTTACAGCCCAGCCGGGGCCGTAGGTAAAGATTTTAAAGGCCGCGCATCATGATCGAGATCGGGGCCTGATCGGGCCTGGTACAGCCACCAAGGTTTAGCCAATGAAAATTCAGCCTATATCGGCTCGCATGCAAATAGAAAACGGAACAAATCTTCGTGATGCTCTCGGTGTTTATTTATCGAAGATATGATAGGAAAAGCCGGGCTGATTTCGATGTAAATGTGGCAGGTGTAATGTTATTCTGCCAATGATATAACCTGACATTATATAACCACACTTGCGAAAAGAGTCATACCTGAACAAACAGAAGCTGGCAGTTGTCTCTCCCGCAACCATCCACACAAAAGCAGAAAGCGGTTCATTTCCGCTGTTTATTATATATTACTATTACTATTAGTAGTAGCCTATAACTGTGTTTGTTATTAGCAAGATCGTATAGTGCCGGTGAGGATACGATCTTTGGTTATTAGCATGTGAGACGCCACTACATGGGGCGCTTCGATCGCATATGCGGCACTTGCGTTGAGCTTCACTGTCAGGCTAAGGATTTCAATGGACGGATCCACAGAGCTTTAAATAATAATAATTAAATAATACATAATATAATTATTTACAGCTCAAATGTCGAATTAATTTACGACGCGACGTATAACCGTGCGCATGTGCGCTCGGCGCGTGTGTGCCTGTATGCTTGCGCGCGTGGGGTACGTGTGTCTGTCAGTCTGTAGGCGAGTGCCTGCGTGTATGCGTTCGTGTGCTTGTATGTCTGCGCACGCACGCGCGCCTGCATATTTGTATGTGTAGGCCCGTCGCCGCTGGTCCATGCGTGCGTGTGTGTGTGCGTGTGTGCTGAAAACATTTTCGCGTCCGTGATGTATATATGTATATATGCGCCTAATGCCCCGACCCGTAGGCCTACGTGGCTGCGTGCGTGTTGTAAAGAAGTTACACGCCGAATTACACAACAAAATTCCGCCCACCCATTTTTGTAGATTTGACTAGAACTTGCCCACCTGTAAATAAAGTAGTCACCGGAACAGTAAGTGAGAAAAAGAAGATGATGGTAACTGTTCATTCATAATCCATCAATTGGAGACGAATCGCCAAAAAAGAAGAATGCGTAAAGCGATTACATGGGGGGGGGCAACATCGCAATGGCTTCAGAAAATAGATAGGGTTGAATATATGATGACAAGTTCCAGAAAAGCAACATAACTGAACATTTATTGCCTAAAATTAACCCAATGCAAATAGCTGCACACAGCATCGCGCGTTGTCTATGTGTGTGAACTAGTTTCTCTCACATCACAGGAAGTGTCAACATTAATAAATAAAATAATAATAATAATAAAATAAAATAATAATAATAATAATAATAATAATAA